>NW_015386135.1:327866-440556 GCF_001527695.2 Protobothrops mucrosquamatus
TAACCCCCTAAAATCCCCCAAACCCCTCAGACCCATCCATTTTGTGGCCCTCAGCACCCTCCCATATTAATTCTGCCCCTTGTCCACCAAAAAGTTGCCCCCTCCTATCGTAGTAGCATGAACAGGAGAGTTCAAAGACAATTAACAACGTAAGAAAGCAGCAATATTTTTTCATGAGAGAAAGTGAGCCAAGTATCTCTGAAGCAACTAACAGCCAGTTTTACCGTTATAGGAGCCCCTGGTGAACAACCATCCGGTCATTAACAACAGGTTTGGAGAAGGATTACAGTCTTAAGAACTATCATCAGAATAGACCGGCTGTTTACAAGCTAAGCAGTTCCATATGCTGAGTTTACAATTGCAGGGGCAGACCTGAACAGCTTCTAAACAGGCTCTCAGCCAATCTTCCCGGTCCTGATGTCCTCCAGATGTCTTCAACTTCAATTCCAATGGTGGCTGGGAATTCTGGGAGTTGAAGTCCTTCACATCTGGAAATCATTGCGCTAGACAAGGCTACTGTAAAATATCTGGAGCCAGCGTGGGAAGTCGGTAATTCCTTTTTCCAAAGGATGTTAATCGGAAGATGTATGCGAATCCAATTCTGCTCAGGGTGCCCTGTCAGAATATCAGGAGATCGGACCACATAGTTTTCTTAAGTGTTCAGATGTGACCATTTTGTCCTGCTCTGTCCTCAAAGACCTCCATTCCTATCAACACTAACGCCAAAATGATGAAATGTGTGCCATGATGTTGCAATACGGACTAATTCCTTTCATCCATTCATCACAACACTGCAGGCACATCCAGAAAGGGAGACATTGATCTACACGTCACTGTGTGCCTCCTGCTCCCCACGAGTTTTAAGTGTACCTCTCAATATATTCTGTGATTCCTCAGTGCTGATGTAGGACAGGAAGGGGGCACCCCAACCAGAATCCTTAGTTGTACATATAAAAAAAAACCCACCCGATTAGATTAAGAATAGGAACAAAGGAAAAACTGCCCACATTCAGACAGCTAATAAAGGAGAATATTTGTAGGTTCGGGGTTGAAATGAAGGGTCCTTGGTGCTCTCTGAGCTTGGTTGTTTTCTTGCAGACGTTTCATTATCCAAACTAGGTAACGACATCTGATGCACTGATGATGTTGCCTAGTTTGGGTAATGAAACGTCTGCAAGAAAAGAACTAAGCTCAGAGAGCACCAAGGACCCCTCATTCAGACAGCCATCCATCACTCGCTATTCCTTGTGTTTTGACTCATGATTGGACAATCCTACACACTGTTGCTCTACTGCACACACTGTTCAGACAGACCCACAGAGCTGGGGCATTTAGAACCTTTCAAGACACAGCAAGTGCATTACGGCTAGGTAATGTACAGGAAAGGTCCCAACCTGATCATCAAGATTTCTGGGGTCTTTCGGAGGCCCTAGAACAGTGGTGGCGAACCTATGGCACGGGTGCCAGAGGTGGCACTCGGAGCCCTCTCTGTGGGCACACGTGCCCATTGCCCCAGCCTCACCTCCCCCCACGACCCCCTCCTCTCCAGCAACTCCCCTGAAGGAGAGTCGCCCCTGAGCGTGGCCCATGCGGAGCAGCGCAGCCAAGGACATGGTAGCCAGGCAGCGTAGACAAGACTCTGCCCTCACGCCGCATTGTGCACAGTTGATGCTGCAGGGCGCAGGCAGAGAGCGTGACCGCCATAGCGCTGCTGAGCTGCCTGGGCAATCTGTGGCGGGCCCTGGAGGCGGTGAGTGGCCCTGCGGGCAGGTGGAGAGGGGGATGGGGGCGGGGCAGGGGGTGGAGCAGGGGCGGAGCCAGTTTTCGGGCACTCGGTCTCTAAAAGGTTCGCCATCACTGCCCTAGAAAGAATACAGAGAAGAGCAACAAAGATGATCAAGGGGTCTAGAGGCTTAATCTTTTGATGAACGGCTAAGGCAGGGGCAGGGAACTTGGCTCTTTTATGACTCGTGGACTAACTCCCATGCTGGCTCAGGAATTCTGGGAGTTGAAGTCCACGAGTCATAAAAGAGCCAAGGTTGCCTACCCCTGGGCTAAGGGAACTAGGCGTGTTTAGCCTAACAAAGGGGAGGTTTGGGGCAGACCTGAGAACCATCTTCCAATACTTGAAGGGCTGTCACAAGGAACGTGGCATCGATTTATTCTCCATAGGATCTGAGGGCAGGACAAGAAGCAATGGGTAGAAGCTTGTAGAAGCTTGTCAGAGGGAGATGCAACCTGGAAATAAGGAGGGATTTTCTGTCCGTGAGAACAATTAATCAATGGAATTGCTTGCCTCTTGGAGTAGTAGGTGCTCCATCGCTGGAGATTTTCAAGAAAAGATTGGACAGCCATTTATCCAGGATGGTATAAGGAGTAGAAGACCTCTGAGATCTCTGTCAGCCCTATGATTCCATGATTTGTAGAAGAGATTTCAACACATCCCTCAGTTCTCACAGTGAACTAGATTTCACATCCAACTGTCCTTCGCAACTTCTACAGCAGTCCTACAAGTTGTGGGGCCATTCTGCTTTTTTTCCCCCTCAAAAAATGGGACGCAGCACATGGGTGCAATTGGCAGCAATGGGGAATCAACAGAGTTGCTAGTGAGGTAAAGCTTCCTGCTGGCTCAAGCTGCTTCATCAAAATTTGACTGGCCTTTAGCTAGTTCTTAATTAAAAACAAAAATCTTGGGAGAAAAGAAGGGAAGCAAAGGGAAAATCTTAAGAAATAATTGGATCACACAGCAACACTTTATTAAGTTCTTAACTTAATCCTGTAAATTTAATGATCAACGTTCAAGTTGAAATAATTCATCCGTTTTCTGAGCAGACATGCACATTCACACTTGTAATTGTGCAGTTACAGGTTCTAACTAGAAAAACTGCGCTTGGAAAAAAAAACTTTAGAAATTCACAGGCACCGCCAAGCCGATTCATAAAAAGATGTTATGTTTATTCAACCAGATTTCTGATAGCAGATTTCCGATAGCTGTGGCATGCTTATTCCCTTGTGAGTTAAAAGTTTAGTATTTCTTCACCCTCAAAAACTATAGTCACTGGTCAGGCTGGTTGGAAATATTTGTATGTTGAAGACTTAGTGCTTAAAGTTATGTCTTACTTCAGAGGAGTGTCCCACTTGTATCTCTGCCTGAGTTACTGCACTTAGCCTTTCTTTTACAAAAGAAATTATGCAGAACCTTAAGAGTTAATGGATGAACCAGTTCAACTTCACAGTCCAATTCAGTAGCTCACAATTATTCATGTATGGCAACAGGATGATAGAAATCTATCATGCAGGGTTGGGCCTTAGAAGCCTTAATGTATGGTTTGCATTCTCAAATGTTTTTATATGCTGTTCTCATTTTGAAACAGTTAAGCGTAACAAACCATCTTCCAAGATAGTGGATAGTGTTTAAGGCTTCCCCCACTGATTTTGCTTGTCCTGGCTGGGAAGATCATAAATTAGCAATCGCATAAGTCCAAGATACTGCAACCATGGTAAATACATAGTGCTTGCCAAGCCCCTGAATTCTGATCAGCCTATTCTTAAATTTGGGCACCATTTAAAGGCGCCATTTGCTTCTTTGAAAATGAATGGCATAACAGAGCAGAGTTCCAATACCACATATCCCTCCAAAGCCCCTGTAGATATTGTACACGTTGCATAAGGAGCAAGATGCCATTCTGTAGGAGTATACATTAAGGATGAAACTATGATAAAATAGGACAACCTAAGTCCTAACTCAGACACACAATCAAATAATAAACAACAGCTTACTCAAGGAGCTACCAAGATCACTCCCACCAACACTGACAGGCAAGGCAGTTGTATATAAACAGAGAGCAAACCCCACACTCTTCTAGCACTGCTGATGTCATCTGATGTTATCTAATTGGATAATGAAATGTCTGGAAGAAAACAAACAAACTCAGAGAGCAGCAAGGACCCCACAGTTCAACCCTGAGCTACAAACATTATCTTGTATTAGGACTTCCTAAACCCAATCCAACCAAATGGTCCAGGAAGATGCAATGATATCAGAAGATGTCAAGGCGTTTAGGAGAACCAACAGGGCCATAACCTCCCAGGCAGTCCATGGCACAGACTGTCCACCATTCTGACCAAAATTCTGAGTGCCAAATTCTTGGCCAAAAGCCCAAATGAACTTGGCTGTTTGAGGGCCACAGTTTAAAATAAGCTAAAACAACCCTCTTTGGTTAGGGTGCTTCCATGACATCTGTGGAACTGTTTCCCCACTCACCATAATGTGCTAGTAGGTCTAGTTAGTATGTGGATTACTTGGAGACTTTTGCAAATGATGGCAAAAGACACTGAGGTAGCCAAGAAGGTGGAAGGGAAAACCAGTAGCTTTCATTGCCCTGACCAGATCTCTTCTCTGTTGTCTGATCTACTGACTGGATCTCTGCAGGCTCTCAGAATATAAAAACCTTCCCCCTGACCTGCTACTTGATCCTTCAACAGGATTACCAGCAACGGAACTTGAGATGCCAAGCAAAGCAGATGCTGTGGTTTTTCTCCAAGCTCAGAGCAGGTGCTGTGCACTGCCAAGACAAGGAGGGAACAGTAAGGGAGACCTTCAGAGAGAGGCCCTGTAGGGCTGCAGGGGGACATTTAGAGGAGCTTCCCCTGAGTAGACTACAACTCCCATCACCCTTGGCCAGCATGGGTAGTAGCATGCAGCATGAAAGACAAGAGGAACTTGATAAGCCACAGGTTCACGTAAAGTTGTGGAGTTCAAATTGCACTAAAAGTCCTTTTTCTGCCACGAAGCCAGCAATAAAATGCAACTGTTTTGGATAAAACCTTTTTTTTTTTAAAGTGGTCCTTAGAGTGTTCTGAATTTGTATTATACGTTCATCAGGCAATCCTGAGCGGGCTTTTATGATATTGCTCACGAAATGGCCTAGCGTTGACAGTTCTGACCCTTGGAATGAAAACACAGACAAAAATGCAGCCTTTTGAAAGGTTTCATACTGGAGAACTCTAGAGCTACGGTTGAATGTTTTTTTTTTCCTTTTAAAGCACCTTTCAAAGCAAGACGAGAAGTGGTAACACTTTAAAGAACTGGCAGTAGCTGCTGTATGTGCATTGGGGGGGGAAAGATAAACATAGGTTTTTTTAAAAAAAATAAGTGAGTAAGAAGGAAGGAAGGGAGGGAGGGAGGGAGGGAAGGAAGGAAGGAAGGAAGGAAGGAAGGGAGGGAGAGGAGGGAGAGGAGAGGGATAAGGAGAAGGAGAAGGAGAAGGAGAAGGAGAAGGAGAAGGAGAAGGAGAAGGAGAAGAGGAGAGGAGAGGAGAGGAGAGGAGAGGAGAGGAGAGGAGAGGAAGGGAGAGGAGAGGAGGAGAGGAGAGGAGGAGAGGAGAGGAGGAGAGGAGAGGAGAGAAAGGGAGAGGAGAGGAGAGGAAGGGAGAGGAGAGGAGAGGGTGGTGGGGAAGGAGACATGTCTTCTTGTTAAACGTGAGGAGGCACAGGATGTCCCCTGCCTGATGAGGTGTTGTGCCAACATCCCTCAGAGAACAGCATCAAATACAATTTTCAAACCAATTAGCTCAGAAAAAAAAAGCATCTAAACCAAAGCTCTGCCTTCTTCGTTTTAATTACAGGGGCATCCTATTCAATTCCTAATGAGGGGAGAGACAAAGGCTGTATATGCATTAGGGTCTACTTCAAGAAATCTTTTTTTCTTTTTAACAAACAGATCCTCTTTTGTTCTGGTTAAACACCAATTATGCCTTTCCCTCTAACATGCAAATCAACTGAAAAATAGGGTGGGATGCTACCCATCCTGAGCCACAACAAGTTTTTGAATGATGGGGGGGGGGGGCGGAGAGAGAGACAGAGAGATGTGGGAGAAATGAGAAACAAAGCAAACCTCTAGGGGTTTTCAATTCCAAGTACTTTGTACTCCGATAAAGCTCTTTTCAAAGAGCTTTGTGTATTATCTACAGCCGTTCCCATAAGGAGGGATTTTTGCCATTATCCAAAAGACAGACAGGAGAGAGAGAAAGAGACAAGAGAGAAAAGGGGGGAATCGCAAATTCTAAAAAAGGTGTACACTCGAAGCACAAGACACTGAAATAGCCAACAAAGCTGTTTACATGTAGCGCCTAGTCATGGTGTTCACAGTGGGGACGTAACAACTCTGAACATTAGGAAAACTATTGTACCCAGAAAAATTGCATGGGGGGAGAGGAGAGCCCGGGGGGGGGGACAGAGGGAGGGGGGAATGGAACCAGAGCCCAGATTTACAATATGTTCTTTTGTTCAGCGTGGAGAGCATTCAGAAGAGATGCCAGATTGACAGCCCTGGGAAGTACAGTACTCCAGTTTTTTCAAGTAGTACACAACCTGAGTTAACAACGCCTCAACTCCTTTCTGAACCCGTGCCAGCCGTGACGCGAGAAAGAGGACCTGCCCTGCCTTTCCTCATTGTCGATATAGGTAGTCCTCAGCTTAGCGACCGTTCCAAGTTACGACAGACTTCTCTGGAGAGGTACCGGTGGTCCTCGACTTGCAACAATTTGTTTAGTGACGGTTCGAAGTTGCAATGGCACAGAAAAAGTGACTTATGACTGTTTTTTTCAAATTTATGAGCATTGCAGCATCCCCAAAATTCAGATGCTTGACAACTGGCTCACATTTATGGCGGTTATGTGATCCCCTTTTGTGACCTTCTGACAAGCAAACTCAATGGGGAAGGCAGATTCACTTAACAACCATGTGACTAAATTAACAACTTCAGTAATTTACTTAACAATTGTGGCACGAATGGTTGTAAAATGGAGCAAAATTCATTTAGCAACTGTCCCACTTAGCATCACAAATTCTGGGTTCAATTCTGGTTATCAGTTGAAGATTACCTGCCCTTACGACCTGGTTCGGAAATTCTGATATCCACCCACCCCTCCGCCCACAGTCATCTTGGGTGTTCAGCAACCAACCCACATTTATGGCCATTTCTAGTGTCCAACAGTCGAGTGACTGCCTTTTATGACTGCCATTTACTTCTGGTTTTCAACAAAACCAGCCCAGAATGAACCAGGGGTTCGCTTAACACTAACCAAAAAAAGCGCAATTGGGTCAGTCACATAGATGATCTAATTTATGATGGTCACGACTTACAACTGTCATGGGTAGGTTCCGTTATGGTTGTAAGTCAAGGACTAACTGTATTCTAAGAATGTCGATGAAAAACTTTTGTGCTGGAAGTCCAGTCCATGAGATCAAAAAGGCCACACACCTGCCATCCCCTTATCTCAGGGGTGTCAAACTCAATTTCATTGAGGGCCGCATCAGCATTGTGGTTGCCCTCGGGGGGTGGGTGTGGCCAGGGTGGGTGCGGCCTACTGGGTGGGCATGGATGGAGTGGGTGTGGCCTACTGGGTGGGCATGGCCAGCTCTACATCATTTGCGTCAAGGGTGCCTGTGGGGGCCTGGGCAGGAGTGGGACAGATCTGAGGGTCTTTGGCAGAAGGGGCGGGACCGGGGCAAGGCATGGTCCATTTCTTCATTCCTCACAAAGGGTGACACCTCCCCAGCATGCACCCAGGGGGCGGGGGCGATACGGCAGGGGCTGGTTCCTCGCTGTTTCTGGATGGCCTTGTGGAGCTAAGACTAAATGTATTTCAGCATAGATGGCCACCACAAAATTGTACATTGGCTCCCGGCTGGCCTCGGCCAGGGCCAAGGCAGTGGGGGCCGTTCCCTCACTGTTTCCAGGATGGCTTCACGGGCCACATGAAACCACTTTGCGGGCCGCATCCGGCCCCCGGCCCTTGTGTTTGACATGTCTGCCTTATCTGAAGAGGGACATTTATATATATATAAATGCCATCAAGGTTCTTTCCCAGGGTCTGGTGACTCTGGAGGCCAGGATGGGCAAGAACAAGCTTCGCTTGACAAGATTGAATGGATCTGGAGATTTCCCATAGTTAACTCTGATAGGGGTTGTACTCCACCCAGAGAGAGCTGGTGTGCAATCTGCAGGTCCTCATGAATTCAAAGTTCCTGCTCTTCAAGCAGGTAGCAGCCATTGCTTGAACATCCTTTGCATAAGTTCATCTTGTGTGCAAATAGTACCTATTTCTGGATTGGGAGGCCTTACTCGGAGCAACTCATACTTTAATCGCCTCCTGGATGAATTACAGTAACATGCTGTGCATGGGGAGTTCCCTCGAAGAGCACTTATGAGCTGCAATGCAGTGTCCTGGCCAGTCTTCGGCATTGCATGAAACACTTAAGTAACATCTCTGTGAGCTGCTCTGGCTTCTGGTGGGGTCTGGGTGCAATTCAAGGAGCTAGTTATCACCTATTAAGGGCCATGTTATTTGCAGGACCAACTAACAGAATAACAAGTTGGACAGGACCTTGGAGGTCTTCTAGTCCAACCCCCTGCTCAAGCAGGAAACCCTATACCATTTCAGACAAATGTTTGTCCATTCTCTTCTTAAAACCTCCAATGTTGGAGCACCCACAACTTCTGGAGGTGTTGTTCCACTGATTAATTGTTCTGTCAGGAAAATACTGCTAGTTTAGTTCTCTCCTTGATTAATTTCCATCCGTTGCTTCTTGTCCTGCCTTCAGGTGCTTTGGAGAATAGCTTGACTCCCTCTTCTTTGTGGCAGCCCCTTAAATATTACAACATTGCTATCATGTTACCTTTAGTCCTTCTCTTCATTAAACTAGACATACCCAATTCCAGCAACCGTTCCTTATATGTTTTGGCCTCCAGTCCCCTGATCATCTTTGTTGCTCTTCTCTGTACTCTTTCTAGAGTCTCAACATCTTTTTTACATCGTGGCGACCAAAACTGGATGCAGTATTCCAAGTGTGACCTTACCAAGGCATTGTAAAGTGGTATTAACACATCACGTGATCTTGATTCTATCCCTCTGTTAATGCAGCCTAGCACTGGGTTGGCTTTTATGGCAGCTGCAGCACACTGCTGGCTCATATTTAAGTGATTGTCCACCAGGACTCCGAGATCCAGAAAAAGAGAAGCTACCTAGAACTAAGGAGACATTTCCTGACAATTAGAACAATTGATCAGTGGAATGTATTGCCTCCAGAAGCTGTGAATGCTCCAACACTGGAGGTTTTTAAGAAGAGACTGGACAGCCATTTGTCTGAAATGGTATAGGGTTTTCTGCCTGAGCAGGGGGTTGGACTAGAAGATCTCCAAGGTCCCTTCCAACTTTGTTATTCTGTAGTTCTGTTATCCCTCGCATAGTTACTACTATTGAGCCAGGTACCATCTATTCTATTCACCTGTCTCTCTCTCTGCTCACTCCAGAAAGGGGTGGGTCTGGAAGGGTCACCATGCTCCAGGTCCTGTTTATTAAGCAATGCCACCTTATGGGACCTAGGAGTCATCCTATCTCTAATGTAGGGCCTGCCCTATGGAACCGTACATCTTAGAATTCTGAATGGTTCCTTCCATAAGACACTAAAGATCTAGTTGTTCCTTCAGGCATTTGGACAAAGAAGTTAAGTATGGGATAGCCTGGTTTTTGTCTATATTGACTGGAAATGGAATGCTTGGGCATTTGGCATTCTTGTTTTGGGGTCTTTATTTTCATAAACTGTGTTGTTGCTTTTGTTTTTAACCCTCTTTTCCCCAAGAGTCACTATTGTAAAATCAGGCAGCTATATAAACTGCTTAAATAAATATATAAATTGCTGTTAGTGTGATTTTTTTCCCCCATTGGCCTAGAAAAATAATAAATGTTCTAGTAAACAGATGTGCAGAAGAAGCCAAAAGCGTTGAAAGCTCTTGGCACTATGTTGAATAGATTAGTTTTATTGCCTTGAATTGGAAAAAAAAGCATTTTAAAAAAATGTAACTAAGTAAACTAAGCCATCCCTTTGAATACAGTCCCCTTCGTATGCGAGGTTCAGGACAATTGCCTCATCCCCAGGAAAACTGACAATAGCAAACGTTAAGGCAGCTTCAAGAGGGACCCTAATGCTCCCTTCTGGATTACTGCAATGTGCTTTACATGGGACTACCCTTGAAGAGTATTCAGAAGTTTCAATTAGTACACAATGCAGCTGCATGGGTAGTAAATGGTGTCAGATATTTGACATGTAATGCCATTGCTTCATGAGCCGCACTGGTTTCCAGTGTGTTTCTGGGTGCAATTCAAGATGCTGGTTGTCACTTCTAAAGCTTTTTATGGCTTGGGACCAAGTTACCTGATGGTCCCTCAGGTAACAAATCTGGTCCAGCAGGATGGGCATGCTAGGGATCCCCTCAGCCAAGGAATGTCAGCTGGCAGTGACCCGAAGACATGTCTTCTCTGCCACAACCCTTGGGAACACTCTCCCTCCAGAGATTATATTGGCCTTTGGTAAGGCCCTAGAGCAGAGGTATCCAACATTAGCAACTTTAAGATTTGTGGACTCCAACTCCCAGAATTCCCCAGCACCCATGCCCCTAGAGCAGGCATGTCAAACTGCCGGCCCCCGGGCCAGATGCCAAAACCGCATCCACCCCATTGCCGGCAATGGGGAAAAGGTCACAATACGTCATGCGATGTCACGTGACATCGCGAGTTTGACATGCCTGCCCTAGAGACTTGGTTCTGAGTAGGTTAGGGCCCCGTTTCCTGGTTATACTGATATTTATGGTTATAATTTTTTCTCAGCTGCTATACATATTTGTATTGCTTGCACTTGGTTTTTAACAGATTTTATGATGGTTCACAGTCTAGAGTCACTTGTCTAAGAAGGGCGGGTACAGAAATTTAGTAAGTATATAACTAAATACATAAATATGCTTAGGATAAGTTCCAGGCCAGTACTGAAACCTATTTCTGTGCAGAGTATATTAAAAAAAGCATCAAATTTCTCAATTCTACATCTATTTTCCAAGCCAAATCTTGATATTTGGGCCTGGCCCAGAATTGTAGAACTGTACAGTTGAAAGGACCATAAGCATCATTTAGTTCAATGTTCCTCAACCTTAACAACTTTAACATGTGTGGACTGGTTGGGGAATTGTGGGAATTGAAGTCCACACATTTTAAAGTTGCCAAGGTTGAAAAGTGCTGGATGAAACTATCGCTTTCTGTTTGACGAAGCCACCCTTATAAGCATCCATTCTCACAACTGAGAAGTGCCAGGGAAATCAAGGAGATCCAGGCAGTTCAAATGAGTATAAAGGTTTATTGTGTGCTAGTGCTCTCTATAAAATCTGAACTACTAGTGGCCCAAGCAAGATAAGGTAGATAAAAGTTATAGGAATTCAAGGTGGGCTGGACTTAGATCTCCTGTGGGCACAAAGGGGCTTATGACTGATGACAGGTTTGACCCCCCTCCCTCGGGCTCAGCCTGGTCATCTCCTACATCAGCTCTTCACAAAACAATTTGTTTCATTTGGAGGGGTATGATAAAGAAGGGGGAGATTTGCCCCATTACATTTCATTCATTTGGACCCCACCCCTCCATCAGGAAGTGAGAGAAGAGGTTATTCAATTTGGAAAGTGGTGCCCCGGTTCCTATTGATTGGTCTCTGGCACACATTGGGTAAATTAAAATTAGGCAATAAGTGTGAACAGCGTACCTTTACTCTGGAAGGAAAATCAGAAAAAGAGAATATCCTCCCACATTTACTATAGCACACTATCCTCAATCCTTAATTATGAACCTACAACTGATATATAAAATACAAGTTTCAGTTCGCAGCCAGTCTCACGCCCCTGTTTTCTTGAAATATAAATTCGTTTGCCAAAAGAGGGGAATACAGGAGAAAAAATAAGTATATAGCCAATTCATCTTGGCTGCCAAGCATTAAATTATAGCCGATGATCCTTTCAAAAGTTCCTTATTCTGTTTTGTTGGCTCTCTTAATATATTTTGATTTATGCCAGTTTGAAGAGGCTTCAAATGCAGCTAAGGAGAAGAAAGCCTCCTTTTAATTCCAGATTCTGGCTGGCTTTAAAGAGACACCAAATAAGAGCGTAGTAATAAATCTAAAATGTCATGCTACTACTGTATCGAGTATTAACAAAGAGGGTTATGGACTTACTTGCGAGGGAAAAACCTTATCATAATATATCATCTTTCTATCCCGTGCATGCTCAGAAAGAATGTTTAAAAGCTTCACGCAACAAGGTTTTGGCATGTTCCCTTTCAATTCAGCAAAAGCAACGTAAAAAATTATTGCTTGTGTAAATTCCCCTTTTTACTTAAACAAGTGCCCAACGTGCCCTCCTTTCCCTCTGCTGCTAAAACAAACCGCAACAGCATACAGGGAAGCCAGGAGGGAAACCAAAATAACCTTCCCCCCGTAATCAATAAAAGAAAAAGACACAATTTGCAAAGCAGTTGACACAAAGTCACAAGGCTGGGGAATGATGCAGTTGTGGTCATATTAGCAACGGCTAGAAAATACATTTGCGTCAAATGTCATTTTTATAGAGGCTGTCTCCAGCCTCTTCAATCTAAAGATTTTGAACTCTTGAAACAGATGTGAAGATTTCACTGAAGACTTTTAGCCAAGAAGCAAATCCGAAATCTCACGATGGCTTGCTGTTTGAATCCATTCGCATTCCAAAACTGACATTCCATTTATTAAGGAGTCTACAGGCATCCAAGGCTATATTCCAGAGGGGTAAATTCAGGCCATTTGACCTACATTGTTCTATTTTTCAACAGATCTAAGGGGCTGCCACAAAGAAGAGGGGGTCGACCTATTCTCTAAAGCAGGGGTGTCAAACTCAATTTCATTGAGGGCCGCATCAGCATTGCGGTTGCCCTCAGGGGGCCGGGTGGGTGTGGCCAGGGTGGGTGCAGCCTACTGGGTGGGCGTGGATGGAGTGGGTGTGGCCAGCTCTACATCGTTCGCGTCAAGGGTGCCTGTGGGGGCCTGGGCAGGAGTGGGACAGATCTGAGGGTCTCTGGCAGAAGGGGGTGGGACCAGGGCAAGGGCCAAGGCATGGTCCACTGGAGGAGCCTCACTGTTCCTCTCAGGCCATGCGGGGGGGGGGCTTATGGAGCTAAGACTGAATGCGTTTCAGCGTAGATGGCCAGCACAAAATTGTACATTGGCTCCCAGCTGGCCTGGGCCAGGGCCAAGGCAGCGGGGGCCGTTCCCTCACTGTTTCCAGGATGGCTTCGCGAGCCACATGAAACCACTTTGCGGGCCGCATCCGGCCCCCGGGCCTTGTGTTTGACATGTCTGCTCTAAAGCACCTGAAGGCAGGACAAGGAGCACTGGATGGAAACTAATGAAGGAGAGAACCAACCGAGAACTGAGGAGAAATTTCCCGGAAATCAGAACAGTTCATCAGGAGTTGCCTCCAGAAATTTTGGGTGCTCCATCACTGGAGGTTTTTAAGAAGAGATTGGACATCCATTTGTGTGAAATGGTATATAAGGTTTCCTGCCTGAGCAGGGGGTTGGACTAGAAGACCTCCAAGGTCCCTTCCAACTCTGTCACTGTCTTTCCCCAAAAATAAGACTGGGTCTTATTATTAGTTTTTGCTCCAAAAAACACACTAGGGTTTATTTTCCGGTTAGGTCTTATTTTCAGGGAAATACAGTACTAAATGAGTCCGTCTGGCTGACGATCCTAACTGGGGCTTATTTTTGGGGTGGGGTTTATATTATGAGCTTCCTGAAAAATCATGCTAGGGCTTATTTTCCGGTTGAGTCTTATTTTCGGGGAAACACGGTATTCTATTATTCTGTTAGATGATGAGTCTTAATTTGGGAAAAGCATCCCAGGTGGAGGCCACCATGATTCCCACCTGAGGCTATAATCTCATTCTGTTCAACAGATGGGCCAACTAATCCCACCCCTGTTGTAGTTCTGGCTCTCCAGAATAAAATCTCAGTGATCGATTACCTTTGCCAACGGAGTTAAGCTTGTGAAATGCACCCAAATGTTTAAATGTTCCACACAGCTTCCTAAATCCTCGTCATCTGAGGAACAATAAATGACCACGCAGGACTGGGACTTCTCAAGCCCTGGACCAAGATCAAGAGAGATAGCTGGATTGGACGGCCAGTTATGAGACCATTGCCACACCCCCATAGAAGTTTTACTTATAATTATATAGACTGTGCATATAGGTTTGCCTCTCTTCTGTCATGTTCTCATCAACATCATCATCATTATCATCAACATCATCATCATCATCATCTCAAGCTGGCTATTTCTTATCACTCTGGGTGGATTTTCACAATTGCCAATGAGAATTCTTCTGTGCTTTGGATTATAGCTTGGGAGTCCTGGACAGCAAAGCTAACGGTCAGAGCTTATACCAGTTCCACGGAAAAAACATCTAGAGATAACTTTCCTCCATGATGTTTATAGAGATTCTCAATCATCCAGGTCATGGCTGTCCCAAAGGTGCTTTTCAAAAAGCAAGTGGACTTTTTGGTTTTTTCCTTGAAAACGTTCCCCTTCTCATCCAAGAAACTTCTTCAGTTCTGACTGGATGGTAGGGAATAAAAAATAAAACCTATTCTTCATCATTCAATCAGAACTGAAGAAGCTTCTTGGATGAGAAGCAAAATGTTTTCAAGAAAAAAAACCCCAAGAAAGTCCAGTTGCCTATGAAAAAGTACCTTTTGGGCTTCCTCCAAAGTAAGCTGCCATTTACGACTATCTAACAGCTGGGTGGTTCTTCTGCTCTTCTATTCTTCCTGCCCTGCTAACTCCAGCTGTGCTTGGCTGCCAACCACCTCTCCCATCTTCCAAACACCTTGGCTCCCTCTCGCCCTGAGCAGATCATGACTTTCCAAGGCTCTCTTTGCAAGACGAGAACAGCTAAGAAGCAATTGTGCCTGACCACTCTAATAATATACCTCATTTGGGTCACAAAATGATTAAGGATTAAAAGGACTGCCGGTCTCCGAGAAGGCTGGAAATTGAAGAGCAAATGAGAAATAAAACTGGGAGGGGAAAGAGAGGAAGCCAGAAATAGAGAAGGGAAATACGGTAGCAATTAAGCAGAGAACATGCATTAAAACAGCACACAGATTAGTTAACTGATGGCAGCCTGGCACGGTATCTCCCTGCATTCTAGTCAGGGCCTCCCAACAGTTTAACTGTTCTGTAGTTCAGCCTTTGACTTACTAAAAAAACAGCAATTTATCATCAATATTTTATATTATTATCATTATTACATGCAATTCAAAATAATAATAATACCATTTGCCTGCAAGGGAAATGTCATGGTTCCGACAGATGAAACCCTTCAAAAGAACTTCGAGGCATAGTTTACCTTACAGAATCTTTTATTTGGGAAACAAAGTATCGGCACTACATACTCGAACCCAAAAACTACATTTCCCTCCCCTGGATACAAAGTCCTCAGCGGTAGTTGATTTCGTGGCTCTCCATCGGTCCGGGGAACGCGACTTGCGAGANTACCTTACAGAATCTTTTATTTGGGAAACAAAGTATCGGCACTACATACTCGAACCCAAAAACTACATTTCCCTCCCCTGGATACAAAGTCCTCAGCGGTAGTTGATTTCGTGGCTCTCCATCGGTCCGGGGAACGCGACTTGCGAGAAGCCCCTCCTTGCAGCTCGACCTCGTCCGTCTTCGAAGCACTTGATTGTGGTAAGGCCGTCTCGAGGTGTCTGGAGTCTCCACTGGGTAAAGTCCAGTCCGACGACCAGATCAGTTGTCCTCGCAGCTTGGGTCTTGCCCCCATTTGGGAGACTTGAAAAGATTCCTTCTCCACCAGCGCGCTGGCCTGCGCTCCCTCCTCTGAGGCAGCAGCCATGGACGGGGTGGTGGTTTCAGATGCCCCTTCCTTTTCCATGTTTATATCTTCCCCGAATCTTTGTCGGTCTATCCCTCGACTCTCGGGACCCCAGGGTGGATAGGTAAAAATTGGAGTTTGGGGGTTATTGTCATGGTTCCGACAGATGAAACTCTTCAAAAGAACTTCGAGGCATAGTTTACCTTAAAGAATCTTTTATTCAGGAAACAAAGTATCAGCACTACATAGTTGAACCCAAAAACTAAATTCCCCTCCCCTGGATACAAAATAACAATGTACAATTCCCACCTCCAATAAACAGTCATAAATCGCATTCCCCAATTAGCTTGAAGCCTGGGCTTCCTCCCCAGCCCGCCAAAACGCTATCAGCTCTGGGCCCAATGTCCTTGGATTCCCACAGCTGAGTTATTATTGTTATGACTAGCTGGACTCTCATTCCTATCTCCCCTCCCAGCATCAACTAATTCTAAAAGCATAGAGAAAATGGCTGCATTTTCATCTGTTGTCAAAGCAAGAACATCCAATGTTAGGAGAGCTGGTAGGTCCACAAAATAGAGAAAGTCACAGAAAATGAAGAAGTTAAAATGCTCTGGGACTTTAGAATTCAGACAGACAAAGCATCACCATATAACACCCCAGACTTAACAACTGTCAATTAAAAAAGACAAAAAAGTCTGGATAGCAGACATGGTAGTACCTGGAGACAGCAGAAGAGAAGAGAAAGAACTGGAGAAAATCACAAAATATAAAGACCTGCAAATAGAAATAGAACAACTGTGGCAAAAGAAAGGAAAGATAATACCATTAATGATAGGCACCTTGGGTGGAATCCCAAAACATCTGGAGCACCATCTGAACACCATTGGCATTGACAAAACCACCATCGGTCAATTGCAAAAAGCAGCTTCACTTGGAACAGCTTACATCCTGCTACAATAACTTTAATATTATTAAACAACATCTGCCTATTCCAGGTCTTTGGGAAGGACTCAATAGGATAAAAATGACAAATCCAGTCTAAACATCTGGTCGACTGTGCGACCAATTATATATTATAATAATAATAATAATAGAAGCAATGTGAGAAAAACAGCTTTGTAAGTCATTCTGAAAACGCGTTCCAAGATAAAATGCAACAAATTAATTCATGAAAGAAAAAAGAAGGAATTATGAAGCAACGTTCCTTTGAATTCATGGAGGGTTCAACCATATATCCCTTCCAGCGTATTTTGCAGGATCATCCTCTTCCTGCATCTTTTCACTCTCAGCATGTTTATCTGAAGGACACCCAGCCAGATTATCTTTTAAAAAAAACATACTACACATAACTCCACCCAAGTATTCCCCAAAAAATCTTTCCCCAACACTTAGAGGAGAAAAAAAACCAAAACTTGCTGTGATAGAATACAGGTGGTCCTTGACCTATGACTACAATTGAGCCCAAAATTTCTGTTGCTAAGTGAGACATTCGTTAAATGAGTTTTGCTCATTTTTACGACCATTCTTGCCACAGTGACTCACTGAAGTTAAGTAGTAACACGATTGTTAAGTGACTCTGGCTTCCCCGCTGTCTTTGCTTGTCAGAAGGTCACAAAAGGTGACCACATGATTCTGAGGCACTGCAACTGTCATAAATATGAGTCGGTTGCCAAGCATTTGAATTTGATCACGTAACTATGGGGTTGCTGCATTGGTTGTGTGAAAACTATGGGAAAGAGAATGAGTATTTAATATTACATATAATGACAGCTGCGAGAATAGCATTTGCCCAATATTGGAAAAATGAAAATGTACCATCTGATGAGATCATAATTAGGAAAATTTTAGAATGTGCAGAAATGGATAGATTATCCCTAGAGATTAAAGAGAAAGAAGACTTAGTCTATTTTAAAGCATGGGGAAACTTTTATCAATGGTTAGCAAAAAGAGTTAGCGAAAAATGATTATGAAATTTACTAAGATGATTGATGTTTATTGATTACCTGACATGCTCTATAATTATTGCTATTTTTGTTGACTACAGCTACTTATTATTATATTAACTATTCCCACTGAATACTTATATCTGGACGATAGCTTGTTTGCTAAAGCTTGGATTGTTATTGGGGGCAACTCCATTGTTGTACCTACCCCCACCCCAACTCCTTTCCTGAACCCCACCCTGAATCCCACCACCTATATTGATCCTTCCCTTCCCCTACCTTTATAAAATTTAATAAAATATTGTTAAAATAAATAAATAAAATAAGTTACTTTTTTCAATGCAACTTCGAACAGTCACTAAATGAACTGTTGTAAGTCGAGGACTACCTGTAGAGCTTGCAAAAACGACTCCGTGAATAATGCTCAGCCTAGTCTGCAAAGAGGGGGAAAAAAATAAGGTCCTAGAGAGCAACGTTTTTCAACCTGGACAACTTTTAAGACATGTGGACTTCAACTCCCAGAATTCCCCAGCTAGCATGAATTCTGGGAGTTGAAGTTCACACAGCTTAAAGTTGCTGAAGTGGAGAAACAAGTGTTCTAAAGCAAGCTGCAAACCTCAACGTTAAAATAAAACACTGACTTTGTTTTAAACGAAGATTTCCCTGTACATTTGCTAAAAATACCTTTTTACTTTTGCAAATGCTTTTATTATAAATGCCAGCAGAAGACTACGGAAGCCTGAAGGACTGTCACTATTAATTTGTCTGCACAAAGGCACCTTGATTTCAGGCTCCTTATGCTATCTGATACCAGACACCGACAAGAAGGCCCTCCCTGGATTAGCAGGCAGGTTATGGAATGCCTTAACGCCAAGATCTATTTAATCCACTCCAAATGCCCGTTTTGAACATGTATTTTTAACTCACTAAGATGGTTGGGCTCTAATTTTCTGTTCCTTGCACATCAAGGCTGCTTCATAAGCAGTGACCACTTTATTTGATTTGGGAAGCACTCTGGGGACGCCAGTATAAAGTTAGAAAAGGAACAAGGATTATAAAATAGATAAGAGCTTGATTTTCCTGTTTGTGGCGTCTGAAATGTTTCCGTTCATTAGATTTAAACAACAATTTTCCTCCAAGGGTCACACTGGTTTATACAAGTAGCCCTCAACTTCCGATCACAATTGAGCCTAAAATTTCTGTTGCTAAGGGAGACAGCTGTTTAGTGAGTTTGCCTCATTTTACAACCTTTCTTGTCACAGTTGTTAAGATAAGAACACAACTTTTAAAGTGAATCTTGGCTGCCCATTGACTTGTCAGAAGGTCACAAATGGGGATCATATGACCCCCGGGACACTGCAACTGTCATAAATGTGAGACAGTTGCCAAGCAGCTGAATTTGGGCCACGGGGATGCTGCAATGGTTGTAAGTGTGAAAAATGGTCCGTCACTTTTTTCAGTGCTGTTGTAACTTTGAATGGCCACTAAACGAATGTTTATAAGTCAAGGACTACCTGCAGGGTGGATAATAATCGGATTTTTTTTAATTTAAATTGGATTTTTTAAATTTTTATCCAATTTATTTTAATAAAATGCTTTTGGAGTAAAAATCTATGTAAATATAGTTTTCTATTTAAGATACATTAATCATTTAGTTTATTCAGTATGAAATGGAGTTCAGTTATGTAGCATGAGGCTGTTTATTCTGCAATATTTACATTTTTGGTAAACTCATTCAATGAATCCAAGCTTTGCAAGCTGAGATAACATGCACTGCACTGATGCATTCACACAATTTCACAGTAACCATGAGATAAATCATAAAACAAAGTTCAGGAATATTCCTTCATCCCATTGTTTTGCAAATCTATGTACACTACAAACTGTATGATTGTTTGAAGAGAAATGCATCTGTACCAGGCTCTAAGTGTTTAAATTAAATAAAAGAATTTGAGTAGTTCTCCACCTATGTGTGATTCACCTATTAACCTAAAATCGGTTCTGATATCGTTGTTTTATTAACCTGACAGCTTATTATTCTAAACAGGAAACCTTCATTTTGTTTGCAAATAATAATATTAAAGATTCTAACTACCAGCAAGAATGAGTCCTTACATTTAAAGAGCACCTGTCATTTCAGATCCATCATGGCAGCGCCTGTTAGCGGGCATCCACTTACGGTACCTGCCCGTCATGTCCCTCACCTTGTTGTGTCACTGCTGCATCACCAACCATCCCATTAAAGTGAATGGGATTGTCGGTGAGTCAACGGTGGGTCAGAGGAGGAGCTGCTGCGGGACAGAGATGAGAGTTGTTCTTTAAAAATTATGATTTAAATCAAGCCTTTTTACAAGTGATTTAAATCGTGATTTAAATCGACTTGATTTAAATCAAATCTACCCTGACTGCCTGTATAGGGATCTCCCTTCATTTTATCTCCACAATGCTGAGAAAGAGGGACGTGGTCGTAAGCCACCCAAGGGTTGTCCCTGTTTTGAGATAGACATGAAGAAGGATTTCCCTAGACACTACATTGTCTCATTTGTGATATGACATACTGCAACACTGCACAAACTGAATAATCGGGGAACGGACTGAAGTATATCTGGGTGGAACAGAAAGACAACCAGAGAAATCAATGGATTCTACAGATAGTCCTTGCTTAGTGACCATTTGATGGACCCCATAAAACAGGGGTCCACAACCCCTGGGCCAGAGCCTACTAACGGGCCTTGAGCCTTTCAGAACCGGGCCATGGAACGTAGCAGGTGAGTGCGTGCATGCGCATCCCCACTTGCATGACTTACGACATTTTTCTGGTTTCCTGCAAAAAGTGCTTATACGAATACGTGGATCACTTAATGACCATCATGTTCGCTTAATGACTACCATGAAAAAAATCATGACATGAGGTCCAGTCACACGGCTACCTCAACTTACGACATCATGACTGACGACAGAAATTCTAGGTTCCATGATGGTTGTAAGTCGAGGACTACCTGTATCTTTAAAAGTTACAGCATCCCAGGTTCAGCTGGGTTCCAACATTGAATAGATATTCCAAGAGATGAAAAAATTGCCTCGGAAAAGACTTGGAAAATGAAGTAAGCATCATAAGTTTAATTTACTGCTTTTAAGTCTATGTAATTTAACTATATGGGATACACAAATGCAGAGGAGAGCAGGAACAACTTTGACAAGAACTGCACAACTTAAATACCTGTCTATAATGGGAGAGAAAGACAGAGGGCAACATAGATACCCAGAGATATATTTACATGCAAAACTTGATAGAATTAAGTTGAGGGAGAATGGTATATTTCAAAATATTTCTTGAGGCTACATACTGGGTAACCAAACTAAAAATACACATGAATCCTTAAAGAAAAAAATCCTTCTCTGTCTCTAAATACAAAATGCAAGAAAAATACATTTATTCACTAAAATACCCGTACCCTCCATTTCTAATGAAAAAGCACTTTGAAGAAATAGCCCTCAATGCAAAATTTATTTATTTATCAATCAAACTCGGATGCTGCCTGATTTCCAATAACACTGGGTGATTCACAACAATCACAACAAGGGAATTACAATAAAGCCAATTCGAAGGAAGATAAAAGATGGCGGGAACAACAATCCAGATGGAAAGAAGGGGTCTCAATCTCCCTTGCCAAAGGCCTCATACACACGCACGCGCATACACAAACATACACCACACCACCTTTATAAACCGGGCCTAATTTAGACAGAGTAACTTAAAACGATGCTCTTCTGCTATTACAAGGTTCCAATCCTCCTCTTCTAGCCTTAAAACCCAGAAAATAGGGATGGTTTGTACAGGTAGTCCTCGACTTACAACAATAATGGAATCTGCCCATTACAGTAATAAATCATGACGGTCATAAATGAGTCATCTGTCTGACCAACTCGATTCTATGTCCTTTGTTTTGCAGCAATTGTTAAGCAACTGTTTGATATGGGGCAATTTTGCCAGAAACTGGAAGTACTGGGTTTTTTTTGACAAAAACATCATACAACATGGTCATAAGACCACAGGATGCTGCAAATAGCCGTAAATGCCAAACAGCCGGAACTCTGAAACCTTCATAAGTACCTCCAGGGAGATCCATCGTAACTTCAAACAGCCACTAAATGACCAGTTATTAGTCGAGGATTACTTGACTATTATTGTCACCTCTCCTTAGCCTCAAGCAGGAAAAATTCTAGCTTTGTCCCCCCCTCACACACACACATAAACAGAAATACAGAGAAACATGTGTTCAAGTGTAAGGTTTTTAACTGATCACAACAAACCTTCCTCTATTTACAGTGTGATATAAATATATACCAACTCATCTTCTGTTTACAACCAGCCAACTGTGTGTCTTCAACCAGGCAAATATATATATATCAGTGCTACACTATACCCAATTGGACACACATTTTCCCAATCAACCCCCTGAACAAATCATTCTAACAAAATGATGAAAAGCTACGTAGGAATAGCGAAGAAGGAGGATTTTATTTACAGTATTCTCCTCCTGTAGTGTTCCTGCCTACAAGGAACTGGAAACTCTTCACATATCCAGTCTGCTGAAGTTATTATTCCACAACAAATAAGTCCTATATTTAGAACTTTTTCCATCCAAGAACTATTGAACTAGGAAGCCGGCAAAGGTTAAATGAGTCTATCGAACACAGGCATGTGAGTGAGTGAGTGAGTGAGTGAGTGAGTGAGTGAGTGAGTGAGTGTGTGTGTGTGTGTGTGTGTGTGTGTGTGTGTGTGTGTACTTTTCCAAAATGCAAGCTATGGTTCAGGGCAGTTATACAGATAGTCCTTGACTTACAAACATTCATTTATGACCGTTAACAACAGCACTGAAAAACATGACTAATGACTGGTTTTCGCGCTTACAACCATTGCAGCATCTCCACAATCATTTGATCAAAATTCAGGGGCTTGAAACTGGCATGTCTTTATGACGGCTGCAGTATCCCAGGGTTTCCTGCCTGAGCAGGGGGTTGGACTAGATGGCCACCAAGGTCCCTTCCAACTTTATTGTTATTATTATCATTATTATTAGTGTCATGTGATCACTTTTGTGACCTTCTAACAAGCAAAGTCAATGGGGAAGCCAGATTCACCTAACCATATTACTAACTTAATAACTGCAGTGGTTCACTTAACCAGTGTGGCAAGAAAGATGTCAACTTCTGCAATGAAGGCGGAGAGAAGAACTGTCAAAAAGATCGACATGTTACATTTAATTGCTTTGAGTCTCTGGGGAAAAGTTTAGATTTGGTTTCACTTTTGATCGTGCCGATATTGTGTATCCAATAAATACGTCCTTTGAGGAATTCTCAAGCCTCGGAGCTCTAATTTACTCGGCTCCACTAGTCGGAACCTTGACATCAGGTTGTAAAATGGGGCAAAACTCACTTAACAAATATCTCGCTTAGCATCGGAAACTTTGGGCTCGATTGTGTCCATAAGTCGAGGACTACCTGTACTCCGCGCATAAAATGCTTTTATTGGGACAAAGCACCTGTCTTGAAGCTGCTGGCATAAATTTCAGAGGGTCATTTTTTTAATCAGACGGAGGGGCAGGTGAGGCTCTCCCTGTAGGCGTCTCTCTTCCTTGCCATAAATCTTGCCTGGCTCACCTCCACAGGTGGCACTGGAGAAGAGTGAGAACGCTAAACACCTTCCAGAAAAACGATTCCTTCCCACCGTTACCCCATGGGTAGATCTCTGTGGATGTCTTAAGGAAAGTCACTTTTCACAAATTAACTGTAAATTAATCATCAGCTGAAAATGCATATAAATTTCCAATCCTACACACAGTTAATTCTATTACAATCCACAGGGTTTACTCTGGAGGAATTACATTATATCTGGAGCTTAGGAAATACATGGCAAGTTGTGTTATATTCTAATATTTAATTGAGGAAATGCGGCATGAATGACAACTACTCCAGGTTTCAGAATGCAAGTTAGACCTGCTATTGTTTTTACTCTGAGTATACCTCGACTATTTGGCTTCCTGGCGCGGTCTATAATCTTTTTCTTTGTTCTATACTTAAAAAAACTAGAGACAGACAGAGAAAGATGCTATTAGTATATCATCTGTAGAGCAAGAGACCAAGGTAATGGCTATAAATATCATCTGCCAATGTTCTGCATTAGGAAGCCCGGAGTAAAATGGAAAATCCCATCACCTAATATTCTCTGCAGATCACTAAGAATTCAGTATGGCTAGTTTTCAACTTACAACAGTTCATTTAGCAATAATAATAATAATAAAGTTGGAAGGGACCTTGGAGGTCATCTAGTCCAACCCCCTGCTCAGGCAGGAAACCCTATACCAGTGGTTCTCAACCTTTTTAATGCCGCGACCCCCAACCGGTCGTAAGTCGAGGACTAAACCGGTCGTAAGTCGAGGACTACCCAACCGGTCGTAAGTCGAGGACTTTCCCTGCCCGGGAGCGCCGCACATGCATGGTTCCGCCCCCTGCGCTGGCCGAGGCATAGCTGGCAAGCGGCAGAGACGGAGCAGGCCGACCACCAGCTGGCCCAGCCCAAGGGAGGTAAGGCACCCGCCGGAAAAGGGGGAAAAATGGCGGACAGCCTTGCTTGGCGACCCCCGTGAAATGGTCGATCGACCCCAAATGGGGTCGCGACCCATAGGTTGAGAACCGCTGCCCTATACCATTTCGGACAAATGGCTGTCCAGTCTCTTCTTAAAAACTTCCAGTGTTGGAGCATTCAGCGCTTCTGGAGGCAGGTTGTTCCACTGGTTAATTGTTCTCACTGTGAGGAACTTTCTCCTTAGTTCTAGGTTGCTTCTCTCCTTGGTTAGTTTCCATCCGTTGCTTCTTGTCCTGCCTTCAGGCGCCTTGGAGAATGGCTTGACTCCCTCTTCTTTGTGACCATTTGAAGTTACAACAGAACCATTTTCTCACACTTACAACCACTGCAGCATCCCCATGGTCACATGATCAAAATTCAGGCGCTTGGCAACTGACTCACATTTATGTCGATCGCAGTGTCCCAGGGTCATGTGATCCGCTTTGGCGATCCTCTGACAAGCAACAGGGGAAGTCAGTTTCACTTAACAACCACCTGACTAACTTAACAGTTGGCGTGGTTCACAATTGACCCCCAAAATTTCTGTTGCTAAGCGAGACATTTGTTAAGTGAGTCTGGTCCTGTTTTATGATCTTGCTTACCACCGTTGTTAAGTGAATCACTGCAGCTGTTAAGTTAGTAACATGGTTGTGAAGTGAATCTGACATCTCCATTGACTTTACTTGTCAGAAGTTCGCAAAAGGGGATCACATGACCCCGGGACACTGCAACCGCCGTAAATATGAGCCACTTGCCAAACATCTGAATTTTGATCATGTGACTATGCGAATACTGCAATAGTTGTAAGTGTGAAAAATGGTCCTAAGTCATTTTTTAATGCCGTTGTAACTTTGAATAGTCATTAAATGAACTGTTGTAAATTGAGGACTACCTGTACAACACAACTTTTATTTAATTCTGAGACCTAGTGGGAGATGTTGCAGCATTTAAAACAAAAGACTAAGAATACTTTTTAATTATTATTTTTCCCAATGTGAAAATTGGGGGAAGTTCCCGAAAGGAAACGCATTAGCAAAATGACCATGAAGATACCTACAAATTAGCCCCGAGTACAACTACAAGCACCACTTTTATTTAGCTGAACCTTTAAAATATCCCAATAATTCTCCATACAATTTCAAGATTTATTTCAGATTAATTCTCTGACATAATGTTATGTCTCTGTGTGTACATCCAGTGCAAATTGCAACTTAATTGGCATTTAGCTGACCTCAATATCAGAATAATAAAGTGCTTTTGCCAAGAGCAAGGGGGTTAATAACAAACAGGATGATAAAAAGGGGGGGGGAAGCGTTATCTTTCCTAATGTTACACACAAGAGTTAGAAAAGATTTTCAGCCTTGGGAAAATACTGTTTTGATAAAGCCGTCAGACCATCTGCCAGTGGCAGCCGTAACCCCCATCTTGGTCATCTTTAACCCTCCAGACTGTCTTTTAGGACTTTGCATCACGACAGGGCAGGTTCAAATATTTCAGCATACAAGGACGAAAAAGCAACATAAGGCTTTATCCATTGCCTGTCTTTTTTTTTTTTTCTTTTCGGCCACAATGGAATCCATTCTTTTCTGCAGGAAAAAGATGGGTCATTTATTATTACACATGGCAAACTAGTCAAGCTGTGGAGAATGCCTCTCTTGCCTAATTAAGCCACATTTCCACTGGCTGAGCTCTTTCAAATGACCTCTCTGGATTTGTTGGAGGAGGAGGAGGAGGAGGAGGAGGAGGAGGAGGAGGAGGATAACTATTGTCATTTTTTTCCTGTGGGCACAATGGGATACATTAAAAATGAGATTTAGTTGCTTCCTCTCAAAGTGTACACATACATAATATACATTTAAAATATACTATATACAACATATGTATAGACCTAGACCCTTACATGTAAGTAACATATAAATATTAATCACTGTCCATCTTGAATACATAACTGAAGGAGGAAGCTTTAGAGTTCACAAGGTTGATACTGTATGGAACAAAACTGTGACTGAATCTGGATGTTCTGTTTCGGATACCACGGAGCCCCCTCCTCCCAGAAGGGAACAAGGAAAACAGGTTGTGAAGAGGATGTGTAGCGTCCCAGACAATCCTGCATACTCTTCTCAAGCAACCCTTATGTGCTATGTCCCAGATGGCAGGGAGGGAGCTGCCAATGATCTTTTCCGCCCTCCTCACCACTCTCTGCACCGCCTTCCTGTCCGAAGAAGTGATGCTTCCAAACCAGACTGTGATACTGTATGACAGGATGCTCTCGATCGTCCCTCTGTAGAAAGTGGTAAGGACAGGGGAAGGAAGATGTGCTTTTCTCAGGCAATGCAGAAAATGCAGGTGCTGCTGTGCTCGCTTCACCAGGGTCTCGCTGTTGAGTGACCAAGCCAACCTACTTGTTAACTGCACACCCAGGAATTTGATGCTGGTAACCATCTCCACAGGTGAATCGTTAATGCACATAGAAGTGTGGCTGTGCCTACCTTTTCTGAAATCGACAATGATCTCTTTGGTTTTTCCAGTATTTAAAATTGGGCTTTTTTCCTTACACCAGTTCACCAAACCCTCAACCTCCTTGCAGTTAGCACCCTCATTGTCATCACAAATAAGGCCCACTACTGTTGTATCATCTGCAAACTTCACAATATGGTTGGTGGCAAAGCTAGCACAACAGTCACGAGTCAACAGGGTGAACAGCAGTGGACTTAAGACACAGCCCTGAGGAGAACCTGTGCTCAAGAAAATGGTGTTAGAAATATTTGTTCCAGCTAGCACATATTGGGGCCTGTTAGTAAGAAAATCAAGAATCCAGTTGCACAAAGGAGTGTTTAAGCCTAAAAGGCCCAGTTTGTCTACTAGGTGCTGGGGAATGATTATGTTAAATGCCGAACTGAAGTCAACAAACAACAAACACATGAGTAATTTTTTCCTCTAAGTGCTTCAAGCTCAGATGGAGAACAGAAGAAATAGCATCCTCCATCGAGCGATTTGGTCGGTAAGCAAACTGAAGCGGGTCAAATGCTGGTGGGAAGCTAGATACAATTTATCAGCTTCTCAAAGCATTTCATAATGATGGATGTCAGTGCATCCCGATGGTAATCATTGAGGCCTGTAATTGTGGACTTTGGGGCAATGGCAAAATGATGGCCGTCTTAAAACATGATAGGACCACTGCCTGCTACAATGATAGACTGAAAATATCTGTGATGATGATGATGATGATGATGATGATGATGATGAGGAGGAGGAGGAGGAGGAGGAGGAGGAGGAGGAGGAATAATTATTTGGGTTGCTAGTCATGTTGCTTCATCCAGTTTAGAAAAACAATATAAACATTCTAGCCTTGTTTTTTGCAATAGATATGCAAATATTACTGCATTTTTCCATAATGTCTGTTACAAGCTGCAAGGGAAAAGGAGGAACAAATGTAAATTAAATGCCCTGTTGTTTTTTGCCCAGAATTCCAAGTACAGCGAGCTTAAAATTTTCCTTAAAATCTCTCCACTCTCCTCTCTACAAAGATGAAGTGGAACTAATAAACTACAGGTAGTCCTCGATTTACAATGATCCGTTTGGCGACTGCCCAAAGTTACAATTGCACTGGAAAAAATCGGGCCTCACACTTACAATTGTCGCAGAATTCCCCATGGTCACAGGATCAAAATTTGGCTGCTTGGCTAGGATTGGCATGCATTTGCAATGGTTGCCGCCTCCCAGGGTCATGTGATCACCTTCCCACTCGGCTTCTGACAAGCAAATTCAAAGGGGGAAACTGGATTCGCTTAACAACCACGTGACTCACTTAACAGCTACAGTGATTCACTTAGCAACGGTGGCAAAAACGGACATAAAATCAGGCATGACACATTAACCACTGCCTTAGCCATGGAAATTCTGGTCCCAATTGCGGCTGTAAGTCCGGGGACTAGCGATAGTATCGTAGAGCTGAGGAAGGAAAATAAATGAGGAAAAAGACCATCCCTGTCACAGCCCAAGCGCGCGTGCGCGCGCGCACACACACACACACACACACACACACAGAAGGAGTGACTAATATTGGATGGGGTGTTAGTTATAGTTAAGTCTTTTACTGTCATCCTTGACAGCTCCTCAACATACTAAGCTCCAGAGGCAGCTAGCCAACAAGATGAGAAATTTGGATTTAAAGTTAATAAGTCCCAGTTGGCACCCTGATTTTTTTTAAAGAAAGGATGGAGAAGGGTAAGAAAAAGGGGACAACGCATTTCTGACATTATAGGTTTCCTTTAATCAAGAGACCATTTAAAAGCGTTCTGCTTCATCCTTTCCCGAAAAATGAGCAGGAAAGCTCGCAATGCAACATCCACTGATGAGGAAGGCTTCTTTGGGCTGTCAGAGCCTGATGGCCTGGAAAACTCAAAGGCCATCTCATGGCTAGATAACAACTGGCAGCAGAGAGAAAAACCAATTCCAAATACAGACATCTCTAGCTGTTGCGTACAAAATCCCTGCTTCCAGTTTTGCAAACTCGAGTGGGAGCCTTCCCAGGCTCTCTCTATTCCTAGCCATGGGGAGAGAAAATGGAGAGAAAAAATGGAGAGAAGAGGAAATGCATCCAATTTATTCCTTTAACGAATTCCCTGCTTTCCACCCTACGAAATATTTTTATTAAAACAAATGCGCGGCTTTAAAAACAGCCCGTTCAAAATCTTTTCCCTGAATCATTTTTTTTTTTTTAAGGGAAATTGGAAAAATGCACAGGTTAACCCACCAGGTCCTAACTCCAATCTGATCCATTCCCTCAGAAGCAAAGACAAGCGTGCACAAACACACTCACACACACCGCTCTGCACCACTAAACACCAGTTCCTACCAACAGCCAACATCTGAACTGCTGTCACAGTTCATTAGTGTTAGCTCCGAGAAAGATGAACAGGATCACCCTAATGACGACAGCCTGGTCAAGGAGACGACGGCTTCTCATGGGAAGGAAAGAAAGCTTGGATCAGAGATTTGGAGGAGGAGGAGGAGGAGGAGGAGGAGGAGGAGGAGGAGGAGAATCCAATTCAGCAGGATGATGTACTTTGAGGCTCATTAACCTGGGATGAAGCGAAGCAATGAAGCACAAACAGGATTATCCCTCCAATTTCTGAAGGAGTGTTAAGAGTAGCTCTCACCTGAAACACTCCATTCCCCCCCTCCCAAAAAAATCTAGTCACCCATGCATGCAGCTTGCTGACGACTTGCAATCAAAGCCATGTATAGTAGCAAAAGGTTGGATAAATCAAAAATGACCTTCACTGTAGAAATGCATTGTACAGGAGCAGTGGACAAAGATGGGTCCAACTGAGCCGCGTTGTTTTATAACAGATCAGCTGGACATTCCAGGTTTCCATCCTTTGGTAAGAATGTAATAATTAATTAACTTAACTACAATTAAATTAGGGGTCCTAAATTGGAAAAATTTAGGGGCCCCTTTCCCAAATGTGTTGCACAATAGCATTTGGTGAAAGCCCAGGAAAAGTTATTTAGATGCAGTGACATGTCTAAACCAGGGGTCTCCAAACTTGGCAACTTTAAGACTTGAGGACTTCAACTCCCAGAATTCCTCAACCAGCTGGAGACCCCTGATCTATACCGACAAAGATCAGAGCTGTGCAAGCTATGGTATTCCCTGTGACACCTATGGAAGCAAAAGGTGAACTTTGAAGAAGCAAGATAGGAAAAATATTGACCCTTCTGAATGTTGGTTTTGGAGAAGACGCCTGAGAACATTATGCACAGCCAAGAAAACAAACAGATGGATGTCTATGGAGATTCTCAGTCACTCAGATCACCATCATAGCTGAAGAAGCTTCTGGGATGAGAAGCGAAACATCTTCAAAGAAAAACAAGAAAGTCTAGTTGCCTCCTGAAAAAGCACCTTTTGGACAAACAGATGAATGAGTGAACAAATCAACCCAGAGTTCTCATTCAAGGCACAAATGACTAGGCTCAAATTATCCAATGTTTGACACATTATGTGAAGACCGAGCTCTCTGGAGAAAGCTCTAATCATGCATGGAAAGGTAGAAGAAAAGAGAAGAGGACGACCACCAACAAGGTGGATGGATTTACATTAGAGTGGTGATCGGTGGACCACTGGGAGACTTGAAAGAACAGGTTTCAGAGAAGATCCATCTGTATGGACATTAAGAGTCAATAACAACTTGATGGCAATAATCCATCCTTCAATCCCCAAATTAGGCATCCATTCTATTGTGCGGAGACAGCCCACGCTAGCTAAAAAATTCTGGGAGTGTTAACCTCAATGCATTTGAAGGGCACCAGACTCAGTCTGCCTTTGAATAACTAGAAACTTTTGCATGAAAACGCTGTCATTACCGAAAACAAATTCCAAAGCCCAGAATGCACTCACAAGAGCCTCTTATTTTAGTTTAAGTACTGTGTATCTCTTTTGCAACTAGCTTTGTTAAGTGGCTCTTGAGGTACTGGTAAAAAAACAAACTCCTACAAGCCTTAAGTGCACATATCGCTTTCCTAACAACTAAAGCAGAATAGCAGAGAAGAAAAATAAACTGAGATTCTTTTAAATGAAACATTATATGGGTTTCCACTTCACTAAAACACAATGCTTATTTATTTATTTTATGTTTATTTATTTATATTTATTGCTAGACTTTGGCTTAATGGAAGTTGAAAATCCAGCTGTTGTTGTTTTTTATTTATAAACTCAAATTATGATTTACCACCAGGTCACCGTAGATAGTTGTTTGTGCCATTGTTGAAACAAGCTACAGTTTGCCAAGAAGTATGACCCAGCCCTGCATAATTATATCATTCAGAAAGCTATTATCAAAACAAGCTATGATTTAAAATGTATGAATGCGACATAGCATGTGTTACACCAATATCATTCCACTAATGGACTAGGCACTATGTTAATAGAATTCTGATTTTCCTCCTGTATTCCCAAATCTTCTCCAGAAAATTAACAGCTCTCTATAGAGGATTGTGGCGATATGCGAGTTGTTGGAAATACAGTGAAGGATGAGGATGAAAGCTCCATTTTCTTATGAAAAACAAACTCTGTTATTTGTATCCTATACTGAATATTACGAAGATATTTGTTATTTGATATCCTATACTGTTATTTGTATCCTATACTGAATATTATGAAGATAACTGAGTGGTGGATAGATCACCCATTAACAGTAAAGGAACAAACAGCCAAGAGATACACCACAGAGTAGTACTTGATAGAGCATCTATGAAGGCCTTGGAAAAGATATTCAAATAGTGTGTCAAACAGAATACCATGACTTGCATGATTCTGATCTTGGACGTGTAGACTTATCACATGTGATTACATGTCCAAGGTCAGAATCATGCAAGTCATGGTATTCCCTGCGGCACACTATGGAGGTAAAAGTTGGATTTTGAAGAAGCAGGTGAGAAAGAGCATTGGCACCTTTGAATTTTGGTATGGGAGAAGCTTAAATGGACTCCAGAAGATGGTAGAGGATAGGAAGGCCTGGAGGAACGTTGTCCATGGGGTCGTGATGGATCGGACACAACTTTGCAACTAATAACATAACAATAAATGGGAGAAAACTCCTGAATATACCATGGACAACCAAGAAAACAAACCAGTAGATCATCAATCTAATCAACCCAGAGTTCTCACTCAAAGCACAAGTGACCAGGCTAAAATTATCCTACTTTGGATGCATTATGTGAAGACCCAGCTCTGTGGAGAAGGCTCTAATGCTAGGAAAGGTGGAAGGGAAGAGAAGAGCAAAAGGCCTATCAGGTAGACCTGAAAGACCAAGTTGGGCACAGATTCTCCTGGAGAAAATCTATCCATGTGGTCGCTAAAAATCAATTCTGGCTTAATGACACATAATCAGCCAAAATGGACATACAGGTAGTCCTCAACTTACAACAGTTTGTTTAGTGATGGCACTGAAAAAAGTGACTTATGACCGTTTTTCACAACTTATGACCACTGCAACATTCCCATGGTCACATGATCAAAATGTGGCCACTTGACAACTGGCTCATATTTATGATGGTTTCAGCGTCCCCGGGTCATGTGATCACCTTTTGTGACCTTCTGACCAGCAAAGTCAATGGGGAAACCAGATTCATTTAACAACTCCATTTAACAAAGTTACAACAGCACTGAAAAAGCTGATTTATGATCATTTTTCACAAGAGGACAACCAGAAGTACGGTGGACGGACTCTGCTGCAGCGGTGACGGGTGCACTGTTGGAAGTCCTGAAAGATCAGGCTAAGGATAGATCATCATGGAAAAAAAATCTATCTCTGCAGTTGCTAGGAGTTGACACTGACTTGATGGCACATAATCAATCAAAAATACAGAATATTGCTATCAAGCCTCTCTGTCACTCCTAAGTAATTGGACTTCAACTTCCATAAGCCCCAACAGGAGATTAATTCCAACATATCATGAAATAGGGGTGTCTGAGAATCAATAATGCAGGTGTACAGTTAGTCCTCAACCTACGACCACAATTGAGCCCAACATTTCTGTTGCTGAGAGAGACATTTGTTCAGTGAATTTTGCCACAATTTACCATCTTTCTTGCCATAGTTGTGAAGTGAATCACTGCAGTTGTTAAGTTGGTAACATGGTTGCTACGTGAATCTGGCTTCCCTGTTGACTATGCTTGTCAATGGGGAGATCACATGACCCCGGGACGCCGCAACCGTCATAAATATGAACCACTTGTCAAGTGCTCGAATTTTAATCACATGGCCACGGGGACGCTGCAACAGTTGTAAGTGCGAAAAATGGTCATAAGTCACTTGTAATATCGAACGGTCACTAAGCACTAAACGGTCACTGTTGTAAATCGAGGACTGCCTGTACTGATTTGCAAGCAATGTTGGCATGTCTGGAAGATAAAACTGGAGGCAAAACTATTTCCTTCTCATCTCAACATCTAGAGAACAAAAAATGTTGTGGTTTGGTCCTTTGCTTTCAATTCATCCTACTTCTACCTTAATCCCTCCAATCTGTAATTTCTATCAGCGTTGGTTCTTGGAAAGGTGTGACTGGAGACAGGTGAATGATAAAAGCCAACATCTGAAGAAGGAAAAACAAAACCTCCTTTCTTTTGTCCAGTTTAGGATCAAAGATCAGACGTATGTCTCCTGTGAGATTATTATTCTCTTGAGTAATGAAAGGATATTTCCATAATTAATATCTTGGAAGAGGCACTTCAGTATCAGGGGATTATGAGAGCCGAGAGCTGCTTTTGATCTTCCATTTTAGCCTCATCCCTAACACGTCTAAATAGAGAATTGGCAAAAATCACTTTTCTTGGTGGATTAAAAGCTATAAAAACTGCGAGAGCTGCAATCTGGGAACAAGTTACACTGCATATACCCAACATTGGAGAATGAATGGACTCTTCTCAGTGTCCGCTGAAATCATAGATATATCAAATTTGGAATCTGACAGAAGTCACATTTTGCCTAATATAATGGCGGCATTAATAAATTTCTCACAGACATAATGCTTTTAGGTACAGACAGGCAATTTGATCCGACAGTGACTTATATATATGATCCACCCACATACTAAACATGGGATCAGATTCAGCTTGTGGAATTCAATATAACCTCTATATATCCTTGCAATCGTAGTGAGCAAAATTCAGGATATATTTGGTGTTATTATTCTTGCAACAGTGAGATCTTTCAACTAGAACCTGTTTGTATAACACACTTACCCATGGTTAACTGAACAACAGTTTGGTCAATTAACCCAGTTTTCAGGGTTCTTGTAACACAATGACTATAACTACATTCTGTTTCTGCTTCACACAACAGACTAGGCTCAAATCTGATCGACTAAGTTTGTGGCTCGGTGTGTTGTCATAACATAACTTACAGGGAATAGAACAATTCTATATCCTATATCTTCTTCTAAAAGCAAGACAACAACACAATTATAGCCCTTCTAAGCTATAGGTTTAAAAAAAGGTAAAGGTAAACGAGTCCCTGCGGATTTTACTCTGCTACTCGTTGCCAACTATGAGGGGCGGTGCTCATCTCTGTTTCAAGGCCATTGAGACAGCGTTGTCTGAAGACATTTCCATGGTCATGTAGCCACCACAACGCCACAGAGCACTGTGAGCTTCTCACCAAAATGGGACCTATTTATCTACTTGCATTTGCATGCTTTCGAACTGCTAAAACTAGCAGGAGCTGGGGCCAGGACGGGAGTTCACTCTGTCACGTGGTGCTCGGGTCCTGAATCTGGGCTGCCAGCTTTCCAGCTTACAAGCCCAGGGTCTTAACCTCTGAACCACCACGAGACCCCCTTCTAGGTTATAGACAGGGACATAAATACAGGTATACAGACAGAAATACATACAATCCCAATTGATTGACCAAACTTTATGTTGCTAAGCAAGACAATTGTTAAGGTTTTGCCCTATCTTACGACCTTTCTTGCCACACTTGTTAAATGAATCACTGCAGTTGTTAAATTAGTAACTTGGTTACTAAATGAATCTGGCTTCCCTACTGACTTTCCTTGTCAGAAGGTTGCAAAAGGTGAGCCCTGGGACACTACAACGATCATAAATATGAACCAGTTGCCAAGCCTCTTCAATTTTGGTCAGGCGAGTATGGCAATGTTGCAACGGTCATAACTGTGAAAAAAGTTTTTTACAAGGCTGTTGTAACTTTGAACGGTCACTAAACGAATAGTTGTAAATCGAGGATCACCTGTAATTCCTGATTATCACCAAAGCTCGATCGTTTCAGAAGTTTATAATGGGGGACTGCTCTTACTGCAGTCAGTAGGATGTGCTGATCTACTGGAATGCATTCAGAAATTTATCACAGAACCCATTACGGCTATTCCCCCATTCCTGCTCTAATTAGGGTTGTCAATTTACATCAACAAATCCCAGAATTTCCAGCCAGCATTAAAATTAAAATAAAACATCCAGAGAATACCAGGTTGGGGAATATTCTCAGAAATCTTTATGGATGCATCTCGGAGTCATTAGCATTCATCATAATATATTTTAATTTCATTGACAGGTGTTAATAAATACATGATCATTTACCCTAATCTGATCTCTCTCCGCACCACCATCCTGCTCCATCTCCTCATCTCTTCAGCATTCTCAAGGGCACCAAGACTCTGTGCATTTAGCAGACCAAGCCCTGAAAGCATCTTCATTTGAAATTTATCTCCCATTTCCATGAATCCCAGAAAATTGATCTCTCAATGTGGAAGATCATCTCCTTTTGGGGAGGGGAGGAGATTGCTTAAGTTTGCAAGTTGGGTTACCATGGCAGGAGCCAATTTCCATGATTGCAACGCTGCAATAAATTAGTGTCTCCATTTATGGACACTTTCATATCCAAATGAGCTAAGAGAGGAAGCTAGTCTACAACAACAAAAAAACGACAATGCGGCTTCTGAGGAATACCGATTTTTTTTCCCCGAGAGGGGGAGGGTGTTGGAGAGGAAGGAAAGTGTTAAAATAAATAAATAAAGACATATCATCAGGGACTTCCAGATGTTGTCTGGATGTATTACAGGAGCACAGATCGCTGAGACAGGTACAGTGACATGCCAGCAAATGGAGTGTGAGAGACAAATTGATCCAAATTCCTTGTTTTCCTGTGACAATTCAGTAAATATCAGGAACATTTACATCTCACAAATGGCTCTGCCTCCTGAATTTTAACTAGACCAGGTATGACAGTATTTAAAAGTGGCTTTTTTTTAAAGATCCAAGAGCATCACCCATGGAAAGGATCTTCTAAATGAAGACTGGTGTGAAGAATGGTAGCTAAGAATCTATTACTATATTACAAGAAGTCCTCGGTTTAGGACCACAATTGGGAGCAGAATTTCTGTGGCTACGAGAGACATTTGTTAAGTGAATTTTGCCCCATTTTATGACCTTTCTTGCCACAGATGTTAAGTGAATCGCTGTAGTGGTTAAGTTAGTATCACAGCTGTTAAGTGAATCTGATTTCCCCATTGATTTTGCTAATCCAGGGGTAGTCAACCTTGGCTCTTTTATGACTCGTGGACTTCAACTCCCAGAATTCCTGAGCCAGCCATGCTGAGGAGAAAGGGAGAGGTTTCCATGCTGAGCCATGCCGGCTCAGGAATTCTGGGAGTTGAAGTCCATGAGTAATAATAATAATAATAATAATAATAATAATGATGATGATGATGATGATGATGATGATGATGATGATGATGATGATGATGATGATGATGATAAAGTTGGAAGGGACCTTGGAGGTCATCTAGTCCAACCCCCTGCTCAGGCTGGAAACCCTATACCATTTCGGACAAATGGCTGTCCAGTTTCTTCTTAAAAACTTCCAGTGTTGGCGCATTCACCGCTTCTGGAGGCAGGTTGCCAAGGTTGCCTACCTCTGTGCTAGTGAGAAGATTGCAAAAGGGGATCACATGATCCCGACATACTATAACTCATAAATACGAGTCAATTGCCACACATTGAATTTTGATCATGTGACCATGGGGATGCTTTAACAGTTATAAGTGTGAAAAGGGTCACTGGTCACTTTTTTCAGAGCCGTTGTAACTTCAAACGGTCACTAAACAAACTATTGTAAGTTGAGGACTGCCTGTACTATATTACAGGTAATCCTCGACTTACAACCACAGTTGGGACCAGAATTTCCATTGCTTAGCAAGGCGATTATTAAGGAAGTTATACCCAATTCTGCCACCTTTTTAGCCATGGATGTTAATTGAAACACTACAGTTAAGTGAATCCTGCAGATGGGGTCCATCTCTCCCCACCACCACCCAGTTGACTTTGCTTGTCAGAAGCTCACTAGGAAGGTCGTAAATGGCGATCACATAACCCTGTGATGTGGCAACTATCGTAAATAGATACTGGATGCCAAGTGTCCCAATTTTAATCAGGTGATCATGGGGATGCTGCAACAGTTGTACCGTAAGTACGAGGAATGGTCATAAGTCACTTTTTTCAATGCTGTTGTAACTTTGAACGGTCACTAAATGAATGGTTATAAGTCAAGGACTATTTGTAATAGTTTGGGAGACAGAATTTCTTTATGCATCTCTTAGCCTAGACAAAATATTAGCTGGTCAAAAATATTGATTTTTTTATTTCTTCTTCTTTGGTTGCTAGCGGGGAATAGCCCAGGTCAGGATTTCTTAAAATGTTCTTTTGTCTTGGAACCGTTTCCATTTTTAAAAATTATGGAGGGTCCCCAAAGAGCTTTTGTTTATATGGGATAGTTATCAATATTTACCATATTAAAAATTAAAATGGATGCACTCATTGCACTGCTGCTTCTCGTGATTGCTCAATTGGTTTTATTTATTTATAAATCCAATGTATATGGCCTCTCATCTCACAGAAAGCAACACTGGGTAGAGTACAACAATCCAATAAAACAAAAAAATATAAAGCAATCATTACCTAAAACCATGACATAATTATTTAAAAAAACGAAAAACTATAAAAGCAGAACTATAAAACCATAAAACCATTTTATAATCATTTTAAAACATTAAGAAGTTTAAAAGCAGAACTTTTAATATTGTATTATTTTTTTCCACATGAGCTGGCAAATCATTTTGATTCTGAAGACCCCTGAGAGTCTTAGGGGACCCTCAGTGGTCCTCAGACACCAATTTGAGAAACAATGGATAATCTGTGTTCTTGCTCACGTTGAACACTTCACTTGGGTGTAGGAACCACAACTGTCATCACAGTCACAGGAGAGCAGTGAACAACATGGTATCTCTAGTAAGTGCAAATATCCAAAGGGAATTGAATGCATGATACAAAGAACCAAGAACTGGAAGTTAGACCTTATGATTAAGGACAACCAGCTCAACTATAAATGAATATCTGATTGATATGTGTACCTTCCCATTATTACAAATGAGGTCAACTCCAGATATGAGGGTCCCTTGATGAAATAATCTCTGCTAAGTTTCTATGGCAATCATGGCAGCAACAGACAGCAAGTTTTCTTAACCACATTATACCATTATATATGGTCTTTTTTTCCTTGAACCTGAAGGTTGAGTATATAGGAGATCCAAGACAAAGTCCTCCTTCACACAGCTCAGATCCAAACTGTGCAAACCCTGGTATTCCCTGTAACACTTTATGGAAGTGAAAGTTTGAAGAAACCAGGTAAGAAGAGGACTGAGGCTTTTGAACTGTGATGTTGGAGAAGATTCCTGAGAATACTGTGGACTGCCAAAAAAACAAACCAATGGGTCATCAAAAAAAATCAACCCCAACTTCTCAGTTCAGGAACAAATGATTAAACTCAAATCATCCTATTTTGGAGACATGATGCAAAGATCCACCTCTCTGGAGAAGGCTCTAATGCTGGGCAAGATGGAAGGAAGGAGAAGAGGACGAAGGCCCGTAACAAGGTAGATGGACTCAGTCAAAGCTGTGATAAGTGCATTGTTAGAAGATCTGAAACAGCGGATTATGTGCAGAATATCATGGATGTGGCCACTAAGAGTCAAGAACCCCTTGATGGCATATAATCAATCCTCACAGCATACAATTTTTATGGAACCTGCTGCTATAAAACAAGTGGATGACTACCAGTTTAGACAATTTCGAAAGTTAATTAGGCAAATTAATGGAGGGTAAATATACCAATGGCACATCGTGAAAGCAATGAGCCATCTCCTGTATCAAAGACAGCATGCTTCCCAGTACCAATTCTTGCTAGTTAGACCCTAATACAAGTAGTCCTCGACTTACAATCACAATTGAGGTCAAAAGTTGTTAAGTGAGCTCTGGCCCAGTTTACAACCTTTCTTGCCACCGTTGTTAAGTGAATCACTGCAGTTGCTAGTCAGAAAGTCGCAAAAGGTGGTCACATGACCCCAGGACACGGCAAACATCATAAACGAATGCCATTTGCCAAGCATCCAAATTTTGATCACGGGTCCATGGGGATGCTGTAATGGTCATAAGTGTGAAAAATGGTCATAAGTGTGAAAAATGGTCATAAGTGACTTTTTTTTCAGTAGCATTGGAACTTTGAACGGACACTAAACAAATGGTTGTAAGTAAAAGACTATCTGTAATCTGCTTGCAGTGTTCCCAAATGTTTCTTTTGTAACTCCTAAGGAAAAAACCCCTTCATTCTGATTCAACACTCAAGCCATTCTCATATTACTACCGTCTCAAAAGGCTTTAATTTAATTTGGACTTAGGCCTCTTCCTCCATGTAAATCCAGGACTGTCTTGCCTGTGTTTATTATGAACCCAGGGCCAGGTTAAAGTTCACTCCTCTCTTAGGTGACCTGCAAAATCAACATGGAAAACATCTGGAACTCTGTAGGTACTGGCAGAAAACCACCTCTGTTTTGTTCGCCCTGCAACCCTTTGAAGTGTGACAGTGTTTAATTTCTAAAGTAAGAAACCCCCGAGGCTTCTCTGCCATGAAAGTTAACCTTAATCCCAGATGGAGCAAGCCTGGTTGTAATTAGCAAATATGAAAGACATTTGGCAAGTCTTCTCCTAATCCAGGGAGGGCACCTACAATTCCCTAATAATGCGGCCATTTCTTGTCTTCCATCACAGAACCTGGCCTTAAAATTAGATTCTTAGCAAAAAAAAAAAAAAAAAAAGGGTGGGGAAAGGGAGTGCCTGTTGAAATTTAAAGCACAGAAATACATGGAAATAATGTTAACCCACAATTAACACACCATGGCATGCAATGACAATTGTCCTAATTGCTCCACCTCCTGCTCCCTATATTTCTTTCCTTTGTCTAGACAAGTTTGAAATTTCTACAAAGATCTCGGAAGGCAATAAGTATGCTTACTGATTAGGAAAATGTCTACAAGTAGTCCTCAATATACAACTATTTGTTTACTGACCATTCCAAGTTATTACGGCACTCAAAAAAGTGGCTTAGGAGTAATCCACACGCAGCCATTGCAGCATCCCCATGGTCACATGGTCAAAATTCAAATGCTTGGCAGCTGATATGTATTTACGATGGTTGCAGCATCTTGGGGGTCATGCAATCACAATCTGAGCCCTTCCCAGCCAGCTTCCAACCCCCTATGGGGAAGTCAATGGGGAAAGTGAGTTTCGCTTAATGACTACAGGATTCACTTAACAACTGCAATTTGCTTAACAACCATGACAAAAAAAAAGATGTAAAATCGGGTGCGACTGATTTAACCTTGCTTAACAATGGAAATTCTGCGGTCGTAAGTCGAGGACCGTCGGTATTGTGCATTAAAATTTCTAAAGTAATAGTCAAGGAAATAATTTAACAGGAATGGGAAAATAAATGAAACCAAAATATTATGGAACAGAGAAAGAAATATTCTACATCTCAGCCAACCATTTCCCAGATGAAAAAAGCCCAGTCTTTCTGTTAGAATCCAGTCCTGAGGTACACCAATTTGGAAAAGTGATTTCTTGACATGGGGCTTTGTCCAAACATGGGAGTAAAACCTGCTGAATTTGATGGGAGCTGTTTTTAAGTATGGATAGTCCTCGATTTACAACGGCAATTGTGGTCGTAAGTCGAGAGCTACCTGTACAGGGTGATTTCTGGTTACAGAATCTAATGCTAGTTAGGAAGGTGGAATCAAGAAACAGGCCAACAGGCCAAATACATCTGCAGCAAATCAGAAAATCCACATGGGCAGCGCAGGCAGTGACATACAAAAGAACAAGCCTTCAGATAGTTAAGGTCGGAGCTTACTTGAAGCTGCATCTGCCCATTTTGAAGAGTTTAAAAACATTTACCATGCTAGCATTAAGCAAGATGTCCATCAACTTGAGGAAAAGTTGCCTTGCTCTTTATCAATCCATCTTTCAACAACATGACATGGGAAAGAATCAATGACATCTCGCCTGCATGCAAAACGTAGAGGATCCAGAAAAAAATGTCAAGTAAGTTCAAAAGCAAAAAAAAATCTCACTGAAAAGATTTGAAAACTCTGGTGCAGTTCAATAAAAACCCAATGGCTGGAAATTACTGTCACCCCAGAAGTTCTTCATTGTTTTATGAAGAACAACATTGTTATCACTAATCTGAGTCTTGAAAATAGTTTCTTCCATATGCTGGGAGGTTCTGCCCCAAATTGATCAGGTTTTGTTTCGTCACAATATAATTTATTTGATTGTCAAAAACTATCCTAGGTTGCTCCAGGCATTCTTCAGAAATGGTGGGGGAAATGCTAAAATGTGTCAGACACCTGACAAATTTTGTCCTGGCCAAGTAAGACAGATGTCAACATCTCTAAGATGAATTATGGTGACAGTGGAAATGTATGTTCATCTATTTCCAAGTAACCTCTCTTTTTTTTTTTTTAAGAAATGGTAGCGTATTTCCCAATGTAACATAGCTAAGATCATGCCCTGTGTCTCCTTTATAGCCCATTTAGCTGCCCAGCAAAGATAATTTTTATAACTCTTTCATCCGGATTGGAGGTAGTCCTCAACTTAGGACCACAACTGAGCCCAAAATTTCTGATGCTAAGCAAAGCAGTTGTTAAGGGAGTTGTGGCCCATTTTATAACCTTTTTTTCATAGAACAGACTGGACAACCATTTGTCTGAAATGATACAGGGTTTCCTGCTTGAGCAGGGGGTTGGACTAGAAGACCTCCAAGGTCCCTTCCAACTCTGTTATTCTGTTATGCTGCAGTTGCTAAGTGAGTGATGCAGTCATTAAGCAAATTTGGCTTCCCCCATTGATTCTGCTTGTCAGAAAATGATTAGTAAGGTTGCAAGTGGCGGCCATAGGACCCCAGAATGCTACAACCATCATAATTACACACTGGTTGCCAAGGGCCCAAAATTTTGATCGCGTCACCGTGGGGAGGCTGCAACAGTTGTAAGTGTGAGAACTCGTCGTAAGTCACATTTTCCAATGCCATTGGAACTTTGAACTGTCACAAAAGGAATGGTTGTTAAGTCAAAAAACTACCTGTACATTGTATTTATCAGCATCAAAAACACAGTGTTTCATGACTTCCCCATAGCCAACATCACTTCAATTAGATTGCAGCTAAAAACATGAAATCTTTTCCGTTTTGCCAAGCCCCTGGTGAACCCTCAAGAGACCTCCTTCTTCTACCCAACAAGATTTATTCCCTGAAGGTTGCATTATTAACTCTGCTGGTGCAACTGTTTGTTTAGAAGAGGCTTCAAGTGCTTCCAGGTGAGGAAGAGGGTAAAAAGAACCACGCAGGCATCAGAAAAATCAGGGTTTCAGAACATCGGCATGACAACTCATAATGTAAAACGAAAAATCAAGCAAGGGGGTCTCTACATTCAAATTCAAAAGCCGCTTCGTGTAGCCTATGCATTTCTGCAGAGTTCAGGTCAATTTGGGAAGAAAGCTTAGCCATGTGTAAACACACAGCGATCCTTTCAAGGTAGTGTTCATTCAGTCTTTTGGAGCCGTATTTGCATGATCCTTCAGCAAAGAAAAGCTCTCCTGTTCTTGAAGCAGGTCACAAGGTCCTGACGTGCTTTTTATGCTTTTCCCACACCACTTTTTACCTCATCAGGAGCATCAAGATAAGCTTATTCTTAGCTCTGCTAATGAACTTTCCTAGTGATTAAATAGGTATATTTTCTCCTAGAGCAGAGGTAGAGAACCATGACTCCTTTATGACTTGTGGACTTCAACTCCCAGAATTCCATGCTGGCTCAGGAATCCTGGGAGTTGAAGTCTACAAGTCATAAAAGGGACATCGTTCCCCACCCCTGTCCTGGAGAGATGCCCACAAGATTCAAATGCACCAAGAGAGATACAAGGCATGGTAAAAAAAGAACAGGCAAAAAAGGTACTTATTCTCATTTCAAAAGAGATGATTGCTTCAGTAAATTCCAAAGCTCTCACACTTCTATATAATGAGGCATATCCAACCTAAATCTAGGAATTCAGAATTCCCAATCTCTGTTGAATCTTAATTCCCATTGTTTTCTAACATTTTTGTTACTTAGCAACATAGTGAGAAAAACAATGCATAACATGTTAGTACAGGATACAAGCAGGCTTTGACTAACTATCATAATAGAGTCCAGAACTATGATATATCAGTCATTTAGTGGGTTTATGTGTGACCATGTCCAATTTTATGACTTTTGTAGCAGTTGTTAAGTCAATCGGCATGGTCGTCAGGCAGATCCATTGTCCATAATGGGCATTTTTTTGTAGGAAAAGGAGAAAGTAAATGCCAATTTCTGGCCAAAAAAGTCATAAATCCTGGCCAGGTGACACAGCAAACAACCATAAATGTGATCAGCTTTTGTGACCTGACAAGCAAAGTCAATGGGGGAAGGCAGATTCACTTAACAACTGTGTTGCTAACAACTGCAGTGATTCACTTAACAATTGTGGCAAGAAAAGTTGTAAAATGGGGCATAAACTCACTTAACAACTGTCTTGCAACAGAAATGTTGGTTCAACTGTGGTCGCACGTCAAGGACTGCCTGTTTTTAATAATAATTGTTGTTATTTGTGAGTTAGCATTTTTTAACTTGTTGTACATCGCCCTGAGTCTCTTGTTCTGTGAGATGGGTGGCTATATAAATTTGAAAAAGAAATAAATACGGACACAATACACATGCAGCCCACACACATATACATCTTTTTAGCAAGGCATACCTAATTCTTTCTTCACCTTAGATTTAAATGTTAATTCTTCTCAGCCATGCACTATTAACTTCTTCAATTTATTACTAGACCAAAGGAAGCAAATTAACTTGGATGAAAAAGCAATAGGAAAATAAGAAAAGAAACAAAAGCATTCAACAAGCAGATACCATTTTGATGAGTAGCAGGATGAAGAAAGGAGACGTGAGAGAAACCAAACCCAAATGGGAAGATTAGAAAATATTAAAACTGTTCCATATTTCTTAAGTAAAATAATTCTTTAACATGCAGTGGACTTGCATTCTTACCAATTTGCAATTCTTTCTTGTGGTAGCAAAATGATCCCTATTTGAAGTGAGAGTCATGTTGATATAATGGATGAACAGCCATTAGCTGCTGTAACATGCCAAATACCAGTAGTCCTCGACTTACAACAGTTCATTTAGTGACGGTTCAAAGTTACAACGGTACTGGGAAAAGTGACTTATGACCATTTTTTCACGGTTATGACCTTTACAGCAAAGTCAAGGGGGAAGCCAGATTCACTTAACAACCGGGCTACTAACTTATCAGCTGAGGCAAGAAAGGTCGTAAAATGGGGCAAAACTCACTTAACAAATGTCCCACTTAACAACAGAAATTTGGGGCTCAATTGTGGTTGTAAGTACTACCTGTATAGGAGAAATTACACAGGGAGTCCTCACCCTACAACCATTCATTTAGCGACCATTCAATGCTGCAATGGCACTGAAAAAGTAATATGATCAAAATTTGGGCGCTTGGCAACCCCCATGTATTTATGATGGTTGCAGCATGCTGGGGTAATGTGATCACCATTTATGACCTTCCCAGGACACTTCCAACAAGCAGCTTCAATGGGGAAGCTAGATTCACTTAACAACCATGTGATTCACTTAATAACTGCAGTGATTTGCTTAACAATCATGGCAAAAAAAAATCATAAAATCAGGCACAACTCACTTAACAGCCGCCTCGTTCAGTAACAGAAATTCTGGCCCCACTTGTGGTTGTAAGTCAAGGACTAGCTTTAATTCGAAATATGTAAAATATTTCCTCACTGGAATTAGAAAAGGGAACCCTGAGTTCAAATCCCAGGCCGCTCACAGTATGAACTGTGGAAAAACTGTGAAAAATTCATAGCTGCATTCACCCATTATGTTTATCCAACATTAAATGGACAAGTTTCTTCCAAGTTTATTGTGATCAACGGAATTAATAAATTCTAAAGCAGAAACTAGAATTTGAGATACATTTCCATACTTAAGAAGCATATCAAAACAAGGTTTAAAGAGGAAATGTGATCCTACCCTAAAAAAATAAAATGAAAAATGTCACTCTTGGAGATCACAAAAAATAAGTTAATCATGAATCTTACACTAAACGCTTGAGGCTTTCTTCCAGCTCAATTAATAATTGCATTAACAATTAACACCTTCAGTGCTGTTCAACTTCCACCTTTTCAGTGTTTCCAGCTTCACACCTTTTTGTCATTCAGTTAACTGGGCCGGTAGCAATTCCTGAAGATATAAAAACTGGGTACATTTTAACCATCAATTGTCATTCCACTGACTTGTATTCCAAGTGGATACAATAACACACCATTTCCTTAACAGAATAGAGCTGGAAGGAACCTTGGAGGTCTTCTAGTCCAACCCCCTGTTCAACCAGGAGACCCTAAACCATTTCAGACAAGTGGCTGTCCAGTCTCTTCTTAAAAGCCTCCAGTGATGAAGCACCCACAGCTTCTGAAGGCAAGTTTTTCCACTGATTAATTGTTCTCACCATCAGGAAATTTCTCCTTAGCTCTAGGTAGCTTCTCTCCTTGGTTAGTTTCCATCCATTGTTTCTTGTCTTGCCTTCAGATGCTTTGGAAAATAAGTTGACCCTGTCTTTCTTTGTGGCAGCCCCATAAATATTGGAAGACTGCTTTCATGTCACCTCTAGTCCCTTCTTTTCACTAGACTAAACAAACTCAATTCCTGCAACTGTACTTCACATGTTTTAGCCTCCAGTCCCCTAATCATCTTTGTTGCTCTTCTCTGCACTCTTTCCAGAGTCTCTAAATCTTTTTTATAATATGGTGACCCAAACTGGATGCAGTATATTCTAAGTGTGGTCTTACTAAGGCTTTATATTATCTTCTTCACCTATCTTTTGAGAGACAGTCTGACAAAAGGGGAGCGTGGTCACATCAATTATTTTCACCTGAGCTGGACAGAGATGACCTCAACAAAGATTTGAAGTGTTTCTCCGATGTCCCTCTTTTTCCAACACTGACACAGATCAAACTATCATGTGCAGTGGATCTGTCAACTCCCTGGTTCTCAAATGGTTGGTTTTTTTTCCAAACTAACCTTGTGACTGGAACGTTGCAGTGTCTCAACCTTCAACAGACCAAGAAAACACAGCTAAGCAATGTAAGTTACTCTTTTAAGTCCTGGATGGTTCATTGCTAGCCACTTATTATACAGGAGAATAACTTATGACCTCTAAACTGCAGCCTCCCTCATAAGAGGTGTGACTAGATTTGTAGGCTACTAAGAATAAAAACCAGAATCGCACAAGGGGTACACAAGCTGTCAACACCTGCATTATTCATCCACAACCAAATTAGCCTTTAACGTGGGAAAAGAGGGGAAAAACTCAGGACATGGAAATTATTTCAAAGGCTGGACTTCTAACAATTTCATAAATATGTACAGTAACCAAAGAACTCTAAAGAGTTGTACAGCTCATCACAAGAATCATCATAGCTTGGGAGGAAAAGTAGGTTACAGGCAGGTGTAGAAAACATGGTTGGAAAACAGTATTCTCCCTTTCTCAACAAGTTTTAACTAAACAACATCCAGTAAAGGTAAATGTAAAGAAAGTAATAAAAGGAAATACTTCCTCCTTAACCCTTAATTAAACTGTGGATCAGGGATTCTTAATCTTTTTGTACCACAGACCCTCTTGAGATACTGATGGACACCTTTTTTTTAAAAAAAAAAAAAGTATTTAAATACATAAAATACATCAACCGTAGAATTGCATTAGAAAGAAAATGAGTTGCTCAAGTACAGTTATCAACACATTTAAAAAACATGTTTTGGTAATACCGTAACACACCTGCTGCTTTGGTCATCTATTAACTCAACAAGACAAGCTAAATTTCTGCCCGAGTTAGTGAAAATAAGCTTGTAATTTTTTTCCTATCCAAATCACTGACTCCCTGGAATTTATAAAAGGTTAAGAGCTTCTCTTGTAGAAAAATAGGGACTGTTCAAAATTAAACAGCATTGAAAAAAGTGACTTACGACTGGTCCTCTTATTTACAACCATAACAGCATCCCCAGGGTCAGGTGATCAACATTTGGGTGCTTGGCAACTGGCATGCATTTATGATGGCGGCAGCCTCCCAGGGTCATGTGATCCCCATTTGCAACCTCCCCAACCTAAAGTCAATGGGGGAAACTGAATTCCCTTCACAACCTCGTGATTCATTCAACAACTGCAGTGATTAGCTTGACAACCTTGCCCCCCCCCCCAAAAAAAGGTTGTAAAATTAGGCACAACTCACTAACTCAGCCACAGAACTGATTAGCAACAGAAATTCTGGTCCCAATTGTGGTTTTAAGTTGAGGACTACCTGTAGAGTACCCCATATGTACTTGAGCATTTTCACACAGCCCAAACTGCTATTCAGGCAGGAACCAGGTTTTCAGCCCACGTTGGTTGTCATACCACGTGCCACTCACAATGCCAGGGGTGATCAAACAAATACAGACAGAACGTGTAAACAATGTGCCCTTCCAGCCTTAATTCTCTCCCAACGCACAGCATATAGCCAAAAGACCAGAAGTCCTAACTGTAAAGCTGTACTAAAGCAAACACAGTTAAGATTTATGATAAAGTCAGCTGTTGGAATCCAGCCCAGTGTTAGGAATTAAAAAAAAGGTCAAACAGTTATTTGATTTGTGTCAGTAAGGCCCAGACTTTAAAGCAGGTTATGCTCTGATGTAATTCACAGCAAACTAGATTGTTGGTTTTTATCTTAATTAACTCAAAGTGTACACTTTCTCTCTCTACACACACACGCGCGCAGGTATTCAGATAGTCCTCCACTTACGACCGCAAGGGCTCCTGGTACCTTCGCTGTGTGTCATGAAGTCGTACGTCAAGGCACCCACATGACCAACTCAGTTGTGTGCAGTTGTTAAATGAATGTGGATGTCATAAAGTTAATGCCGCAGTCGTTAGGGTGAATGCCATGGTTGTTAAGAAAACCCATTATGGATGATAGATATTTTTTGAAGAAACTGGAAGCAAATAACCAGTTTTGGACAAAAATAAATGCCATAAATCAGTCACATGACTATGGGGCACTGCAAAGGGCCATAAATACAGGTTGTTTGCCAAGCTCCCAAACTGCCGCCGGGGGGGAAGGATCTCCTAGAATTTCAAATGGTCACTAAGCGACCAGTCATAAGTCAAGGATGTGTGTGTGTGTGTGTGTGTCATTCCATGTTCAGATTTTTCAAAACAGTAGGGTTGTAACAGTAAATCTTTATCATCTTTAACGTGAAATACTACTACAGTTGAACAGTGTTTCCAACAATAGCTATATACCTAAGTGAACTGAGGAACTTGACGCCACAGTACTATCAAAATAGGAATACAAAAGGAAAGCATAGTTATTGTCCATATTTTATTTATTTATATCCCGCCTTTATTATTTTTACCAATAAGTCAAGGTGGCGAACATATTGAACACACCTTGTTCTTCTTCCTATTTTCCCCACAACAACCCTGTGAGGTGAGTTGGGTCGAGAGCGAGTAATTGGCCCAAGATTACCCAACTGGATTTCATGGCTAAGGCGGGACTAGAACCCACTGTCTCTTGGTGATTGGCCCAAAGCCACCCGACCAGCTTCCATGCCTAAGGAAGGACTACAACTCACAGTCTCCTGGGGACTGGCTCAAAGTCACCCCTCACCCAGCTGGCTTTCATGGCTAACGTGGGATTTAAACTCACAGCCACTTGACCCAAACTATCTTGCAACAGTTCTCCGATAACAACTATCTTAACTGTGTATCGAGAGATAATAATGCTTTACTATTAACTATTGCCTGAGATGGGATTCCTGGCACAAGATGAACCCTCCACCAAGATAAGGGTCCTCAGAATGTAAATTAGGTAACAGAAATATTTAAAAAGTGGAGTATGGGAAAGATAGTAAACACCTATGCGGCTTCCTGAAGGAGAAATAGTATTCACAACTAAGTAAAAGTCAGTCATTCCATTAAGGTAGAAATATCAACAAAGCTGTTACAGACGTAGCTTTATTTATCTCAAGAAATAAAGGGCGTCCATTGTGCATCTCCATTCCTGGAAAAGGAAAACCTGCAGTTCACGTTTTCTCTTCCATGTCTTTCCTAGAAAATGGTACTTTGATGCAATCCATTATTCTCCTGCAAGGACTGTTTGGCAATGCAATATTATTTTTAATTATTCCAAACCACTCTGTCCAGATTGGCAGGATTTTCATAGGTTTTGAATCTTATTTCTATTGTTTGAAGAATTAGATAGTCCGTTTGGTCTAGTGATTACGGCACCAGGCTGGGGAGGGAGGGAGGGAGGGAGGGAGGGAGAGGGAGAGGGAGAGAGGGAGAGAGAGAGAGAGAGAGAGAGAGAGAGAGAGAGAGAGAGAGAGAGAGAGAGAGAGAGAGAGAGAGAGAGAGAGAGAGAGAGAGAGAGAGAGAGAGAGAGAGAGAGAGAGAGAGAGAGAGAGAGAGAGAGAGAGAGAGAGAGATCTTGAACAACCCACAGCCCAAGTTAGTGACTAAATAAAAGTTCACAAATTCATTACCTTTAAATAGATTCATTTTAAATGAGACTAAATAATTAAAACAATCATGGGTGTGTTTCCATGTGCTACAATTTGCATAAGCAATTTAAGAGGGAGATTTTCCCCTACACTGTATAGGGCAGAAATCTAAATGCATCCTGTTGTCTACTCCAAGGGTCCCCAACCCCCCAGTCTATAGACCGGGATCGGTCCGTGGGATGCCAGAAACCGGGCCACACAAACAAGCGAAGCCTCATCCGCGGGATGCAGGCAGAACACAAAACCACGCCCCCTCCATGGAAAACCTCTCTCCACGAAAACGGTCCCTGGGGCCCAAAAGATTGGGGGGGCGCTGGTCTACTCTAAAGCACATGAATAATAATTTTAAGAAGTTAACCCCATGCTCTGTTCTAAACTGCCCAAGAGTCCAATCAAACAAATATAAATTGGTTTAATAAATAAATAAATGTTGCTACAGTATTCATATGTAGATTTTAGTTAATTTATTGGCTAAATGCTTCATCATTAATTACTGATGATTAATATGCAGATTGTAGTTAATTCACTGACTACATTCATCTCACACCAGGATACATGCAGCCAATTTAAAACTCTTGAGTTAAAGACAGTTTCTTCTTTTGTCTGCAAGTTCTGAATTTTCCACTATAGAGAAAGACAAGACTTTCTCACAGGTGGTCCTCAACTTAACAAGCATTTGTTTAGCAACCATTCGAAGTAGAAACGGCACACAAAATGTGACTTCTGACAGGTCCTCACACTTATCCCCAAGGTTATGTGATCAACATTTGGGTGCTTGGCAACTAACATGTATTTACAATGGTTGCAGCATTTGTTTAGCGACTGTTAAACAGCACTGTAAAAAGTGACAGATCCTCTTACGCCCATCGCACTGTCCTAGGGTCAAGGGATCAAAATCCGAGTGCCTGACAATTGGCATGCATTTATGATGGTTGCAGAATCCTGGGATCATGTGATCGCCGTTTGCAACCTTCCCATCTGGCTTCCGGTAAGCAAAATCAGTGGGTGAAGGCCGAGTTGTTTAACACAGGGCTTTTCAACCAGTGGTACGGGTACCATCTGTGGTACATTGGCACCTGGCAGGTGGTACATGACCATCCTAAAAAAGTGGTAGCGGGGGAGGGGAATGAGCTGAACCGGTGGCAGCACCGCACAAGCCTGAGCAAGAGATGGCTGGAGCTGCAGGGCTGTCAAGCTCAGCGGAAGCGCCAGGATCAGTGCCGCTTTCCAGCTGATCGGCACTTCTTCGGGGCTGTCAGGGCTCAGTGGAAGCACCAGGATCAGTGCCAGGCTCCAGCTGGAGCTCGGCGCTGATCCTGGTGCTTCTGCTGAGCCCTGAAGAAGTACCAATCAGCTGGAAAGCAGCACTGATCCTGGCATTTCTACTGAGCCCAAAAGAAGCGCCGATCAGCTGGAATGTTGCAGCATCCCCAGGGTCTTGTGATTTACATTCAGATGCTTGGCAACTGATTCATATTTATGACGGTCACAGTGTCCCAGGGTCATGTGAAGTGACCAAAACCTGCTGCAACCACCCAGCAGATGGGGGGAATAAAAACCAAACACCCCCCCACCTCACCCTTACTGCCAATCCTCAACAGAAATGCTCACAACGATGAAAACCTCGGACAGGAGGAAGAGCGCCGCCGGGTGGGCAGGCAGGTGTCTTGCTCGGCTGTGGCTTGGGGGGCATTTTTTCAGTGCCATTGTAACTTCGAACAGTCACTAAGCAAACTGTTGTAAGTCGAGGACTACCTGTACTTTATCACTTTTTTCCTTTTTTTTTTTTTGTCATCAAGTTTTTGACACCTTGCTAGGCGAATGGTGGTACTCGGATGTTGCCATATCCTAAAAGTGGTACAATGGGTGAAAAGGTTGAAAAGCCCTGGTTTAACATGACTCACTTGTCAACTGCAGAAATTCACTTAAGAACCGTGGCAAAAAAGGATCATAAAATCATGCACGACTCACTTAACACCACCTTGCTTAGCAACGGATATTCCGGTCCCAAGGGTGGTTGTAAGTCGAGGACTAGGGGACTGGAGGCTAAAACATATAAAGAACGGTTGCTGGGATTGGGTATGTCCAGTCTAGTGAAAAGAAGGACTAGGGGTGATAGGATAGCAGTGTTCCAGTATTTGATGGGTTGCCTCAAAAAAGAGGGGGTCAACTTATTTTCCAAAGCACCAGAAAGCAAGACAAGAAACAAAGGATGGAAACTAATCAAGGAGAGAAGCAATCTAAAATTAAGGAGAAATTTCCTAACAGTGAGAACAATTAATCACTGGAACAACTTACTTTCACAAGTTGTAAATGCTCCAACATTGGAAGTTTTTAAGAACAGATTGAACAACCATTTGTCTGAAAGGGTATAGGGTTTCCTGCCTGAGCAGGGGGTTGGACTAGAAGACCTCCGAAGTCCCTTCCAACTCTATTCTTCTGACTACCTGTATTACAGGACTGGTTCCTCCAGACCTATGGCTAGAAATACAGACATATCTTGCTTTTCAGAATTCACTAGCCCTCTGCATTTAAAAGTTTTCACCCACACCGCTATAAAACACAGGAAGATAAGCAAGCTGGTTTATTGAAGTTGCCATTACATGATGCTCCTGAGAGGGGATATATCTAGCAGCAAGATATTAAATCGGACTTTGTTACTGCATGCATCAACTCGGAGTGGCATTATGTTTACAGGGAAGTCATACATCTTTCTCCCCCTTCTTGAATATGTTAAAGGCTATGTATTGGGCTTATTTCATTAAAATCCTATTATGGAATTAAAAGCTGTTGTGCTGTCACAAGAAGTGTACCTCTGCTAGTTTAAAGGCCCTGTGTTTTAATTGAATTACTGGCACCTGTGTGTATATATAATGTGCAATAAATCAAATATAATTTGCTACAGGAGGTGGCTATTAATCTCTTCTGGGTTATTTATTACCAGGGCATCATTAGTAGTAGAAGACCTTCCAGATAGGAGAGCAAAGCCATATGAAGCAACTTTGGCAACCGCAGAAGTATACCACTTTAAAAAGTACACATCAAAAGTGGAGTTTTGAGTCTTGAGGTGCTGCTAAAGCTTGCTCAGTGAGCTGTCTTCAAAGAAGATCTCTGGGCAGCATCTCTGAACTACGGTAACCAGTTAAATACAGTCAGATGGGCTAAAACAATTGTCCATTCCCCCCTCCCCAAATTATTATAAGCGGAGCATGATGGCTCAGTGATTAAAAAGCAGTTCAAAAGCATGCAAATGCGAGTAGATTAATAGGTACCACTTCCGTGGAAAGGTAACAGCGTTCTGTGTGCCTTTGGTGTATAGCCATGCTGGCCATATGATCACAGAAAATGTCTTCAGACAACACTGGCTCCCTTGGCCAATAAATGGACATGAGTACTACACACTGGAGTAAGACATGTCTGTACAGAGAAACCTTTACTTTTACCTAAATTATTGTAGGTGGATCTGGACTTACAACCACAATTGAGCCCCAAATTTCTATGGCTTATCAAGACAGTTGTTAAATGAGTCTTTCCCCCATTTTATGATCTTTTTGCCACAGGTGTTAAGTGAATCACTGCAGTAAGTGAATCAGGCAGTCATTAAACAAATCTGGCTTCCCCCATTGACTTGGGTTGTCAGAAGCCAGCTGGGAAGGTTACAAATGATGATCTCATGACTCTATCATGACATACAATACATGCCAGTTGCCAAGCGCCCAAATATTGATCACGTGACCAAGGAGATGCTGCAACAGGTAGGTGTGTGTGTGTGTGTGTGTGAAAAAATGACCATAAGTCACTTTTTTCAATGCCGTTGGAACTTTGAACGGTCACTAAATGAATGGTTGTAAGTCGAGGGCTAGCTGCACTGCCATCAAAATTCAATTCTCCATCTTTGCCAGGAGAGATCCTGTGAAGTTCTAAGATGGTTCTCATAAACAAGATCTGCTGCCTTTTGGCTTAGCATGCTGTGTGAATCCACCCTTGTGATTTATAAATCTCTGTTTATGGCTGAAGGTGTTGTGTGACCTCCCAACCAAATGCGATTTATTCGATAAATCAGAGCTAAGCAAACCATGGCTTAGAAAAGTGTGTGAGCCCAGATATGGTCTTTCAACGATTTACTAAATTGTGCAGTCTCTCCATTCCCTTTCTGATCCTCTAGAAGCTTTCTTTGTTTGAAAGCTATCTTTTTAGAACAGATGAAAAACTGATCGCCAATCTACTGCCAAACAGAAAGCTCCAGTTTCAATTTCTTTCTATCATGTCACCCAATAATCACCAGATAACACAAAGCTCTTCAGTCTGAAAACGGTTTTCATTTCCAAAATCTTGGTGGGAAAGGCAACAAGGAGGCCTACAGAAAGACTGGGGCAGTTTGATTTGATCTTATTCAAACCAGGCTTTCAAAAGAGAAATGATACCTCAATACATCATTAATAAAATACTGAAAACCAGTCAAGGTATAAAAAAGGGGAAAGTTAGAAACCAAACATTTATCTCCTTGTTCAAGCAGCTTCTTTTATACTATGTTCATTTTTTCCCCTTTTCTAATACTTACAAAGAAATAGAACATTGAATAATAGAGTTGGAAGGGACTTTTGAGGTCTTCTAGTCCAACCCTTTGCTCAAGCAGGAGATCGGACCTATACCATTTCAGATAAATGATTGTCCAATCTCTTCTTAAAAGCCTCCAGTGATGGAGCACCCACAACCTCTAAAGGCAAGTTGTTCCATTGGTTGATTGCTCTCACCGTTAGGAAATGTCTCCTTAGTTCTAGGCTGCTTCTCTCCTTGGTTAGCTTTCAACCATTGTTTCTTGTCTTGCCTTCTGGTGCTTTGGAAAATAGTTTGACCCCTTCATCTTTGTAGAAGTCCCTCAAATATTGGAACACTGCTATCATGTCTCCCCTAGTCCTTCTTTTCATTAGACTAGACCAGGGGTAGGCAACCTTGGCTCTTTTATGACTCATGGACTTCAACTCCCAGAATTCCTGAGCCAGCAATGGGAGTTGAAGTCCATGAGTCATAAAAGAGCCAAGGTTGCCTACCCCTGGACTAGACATTCCCAATTCCCATAACTGTTCTCCGTATGTTTTAGCCTCCAGCCCCCTAATTACTCTTGTTGCTCTATATAACAATAAAGACCTTAGTATTAAGTATTAAGATAGAAAGTTTTATCATATTAAAAAATATAATTCATTCTGCAATTATCCTCAGCTATACTCAGGTCTAAATGTGCAATTTAAGCCACCTTGTGTTCATTAACATTTCAGAAACCATAGTAAATATTGATATAAACTATTTTTTCCTTACCTTTAAAGTTTAAGTTATCTAAATCATGTTAATAATCTCTAGTTCATTCTGCTTAAATACCACGGTGCCCAAATAATATAGTGCATTATTTGCATCTCATAATAAAACAATGTACAGACTAAAAGGTGTAAAAATATATTAATGTTGTTGTTGTTAGTTGCGAAGCTGTGTCTGACCCATCGCGACCCCATGGACAACGTTCCTCCAGGTCTTTAATATGCAACTTTTAAAAGGTATGCTTGACATAATAAGAGTCATTTACACTGAAATGATACCTTTCTGTCCAAGATAGGATACAAAAATCAATTACTACATTCAGCATCCAATATAATCTTTGATCAGTACTGATCAAGTACTTCTCAAGTCTAGGTTGTCCCAGACCATCACCTGTATTTTTTTTCTTGATTTCATTTTAGGTACAAATAAGAATTTTTCAATTTTTTTCAGGCTACCAAATCACTTTGATAAAATAAATACAAGTACTCCTTGACTTATAACCACCATTTCTATTGCTAAGCAAGGCAGTTGTTAAATGAGTTGCACCGCATTTTATGATGTTTTTGCCCTGGTTAAGCAAATTAATGCAGTTGTTTTGCAGTTGTTAATTGAAATTGGCTTCCCCCACTGACTTTGCTTGTCAGAAGCAGGTTGGGAAGGTCTCAAATGGCGATCACATGACCCAAGGACACTGCAATTGTCATAAATATATGCCAATTGCCGAGCACCCAAATTTTGATCATGTGACCATGGGGATGCTACAGCGACCATAAAGTTCGCAGACGTGTTATCAGTCACTTTTTTCAGTGCCACTGTAACTTGAAACGGTTACTGAACGAATGGTTGTAAGTCAAGGACTACTGGTAAATGCACATATATATCCTGGAAGTCCTGATCAAGGAAGATGGATGCATTCAAGTAAAATCATTTTACCCTTTGTTTCTCACAGAATCCCATCCAATTCTGGTGCAGCCCTTAGGTTCTAGGGAATGCAATATAAGTAAGAAAAAAAATACTTGTGTAATAAAAAAAATGTACTTGATCAATAGCATTTGTCCCGATTCAATTTTAAACATGCCGGTTGTGTTGTAGGATAAAAGGTCTGTCTAGCAAACCCTCATCGTCCTTTGGTGTACAGCATGAATAGATGCTCTTCAAAAAATGATATTCAGAGGCCTAAATGCTTTGTTTCTGAGTATCAAAGAGCCATTGAGTCAGATAGACAGAACAAATTCATGAAGGAGGTATCAATCGTCATGCAGAAAGAGCAACGTTAGCAGACTGGCACCGCACCTGCTTTACTCAAACTCTCTGAACATCCACAGGTAAGGCAATAGTGTCCGAATAAAATACACAGTCCTGGAAATGTCATACAATTAAGCCTATTTTTTTTTTGTAAGTCCACCGATGCGTTCATAATAAGTCCTCAATTTCACGTGCTTCACGAACGAAAAGCAGACGGGCAAGTTCATTTAGGAGCGTTAGACCTATGAGTGCAATTTCCAAGAAATACAAGCCTTGGAAGAACACGCACACTGAGCAACAGTGAGCTGTTATACAAGCTTGTTTGGGCGCCAGCATTGTGTTTTTACTTCCCTTTCCACATGGACTAAGCTGCCTGTAAATAATGCCCTGCACCTGGACTAGCAGGAGGGTCAACACGGGAAATGCACCAGGTGCTTTTAAGGATCAGGTGTGCAAAATAAGCACAGAGTATCAATAGCAGAACGATCCCTTGTGTTTCCAGCTCAATGTTACACCGAGAGTCATAAACCTTTAAGGGCAAAGGTATCCTTAAGCCCTGCCTTAAACCACAGACCTCGTCATCACTGTACATTAGACAGCCTGTCTATTTTCCTTTTTTCCAAGTCAATACAAAAGCACGTCAGTGAGCTCAAAAGTTAAAAATATATGAAAGCAAAGATCCAGAGGAGCAGGTTAAGTGAATTTTGCACCACTTTACGACCTTCCTTGGCACAATTGTTAAGTGAATCACTGCAGTTGTTAAGTTAGTGACCCAGTTGTTAAATCAGTGGTTCTCAACCTTTTTAATGCCGCGACCCCAACCGGTCGTAAGTCGAGGACTAAACCGGTCGTAAGTCGAGGACTAAACTGGCCGTAAGTCGAGGACTACCCAACCGGTCGTAAGTCGAGGACTTTCCCTGCCCGGGAGCACCGCGCATGCGTGGTTCCGCCCCCTGCGCTGGCCGAGGCGTAGCTGGCAAGCGGCAGAGATGGAGCAGGCCGACCACCAGCTGGCCCAGCCCAAGGGCCATGGCACCCGCCGGAAAAGGGGAAAAAATGGCGGACAAAAAAAATGGCGGACAAAAAAAATGGCGGACAGCCTTGCTTGGCGACCCCCATGAAATGGTCGATCGACCCCAAATGGGGTCCCGACCCACAGGTTGAGAACCACTGTGTTAAATGAATCTGGCTTCCCCATTGACTTTGCTTGTCAGAAGGTCGCAAAAGGGGATCACACGACACTGTAGCCATCATAAAGGTGAGTCAGTTGCCAAGCGGCTGAATTTGGATCATGTGACCATGAGGATGCTGCAATGGTTGTAAGTGTGAAAAATGGTGATAAGTCACTTTTTTTCAATGCCACTGTAACTTCGAACTGTTGTAAACCTGTACTTAATTTATACAAGCTCATAACAACATTTCTATTAAAGGGGACCCCGGTTTCTCTTTTTTTTCCAACAATCCCAGGTTATTGTTTACAGACAGCTATTCCATAACTTTAGATGAGAGAGTCTTTATGAATTTCAATAAGCCACCCATCACAAATTTCCCTAATTGAAACACTGCGCTTTTTTAAAATATTCAAATAGCGTCCATTTCCTCCCATATAGGAGCCTGTAAACCTCAATTTCCGCCTAGCAGCATTCATGTAACTTGCTGATGAACTGTATATGCAAATCCTGTTTACTTGCATTATGCAACTCAAAATGCAAAGCCAGTCATGTGCCTTCCAAACAAAACAACAACAACAACAACAAAAAAGATTTTTTACTGGCTTTTCAGGGGCAAATCAAATTGTTGCTTGATCCCTGGCTTCAGAAGCAAATGGTCCACACCTCTGCTTCCTGGGCGGCTTTTATTTGCAAATAACCTGGAAGAGGAAGGAAGATCACTTCTCAAATTTTGCAGGACTCAAAAGCTGAGCTGCCAACTGTTAGGACCACAAGTTGGAGGAGAGGAAAAATATACAAGAGGATTTTCCTTGCTCTGCAACACTTGCCAGAGCACCTCAACGATTTCAAAAACAGGCCTGGAAATCCAAAGGATGCTTTCAACCACAGCAATCCCCTTTCCCTTCCAACACAGCCGTGTGCGCGCTCTCGAGAGGCATAACAAGAAGCATCTGAAAGGAGGGGAGGGAGAAGCCACTACTGGAGTAACAGAAGACACAATTCGGTCTCAATAAAGAACTTCCTATAAAACTAATATACAGGCAGTCCTTGACTTACGGCCACATTTGAGCCCAACCTTTCTATTGCTAAGCCAGACGTTTCTCAAGTGAATGTTGTGCCATTTTACGACCTTTCCTGCCACCGTTGTTAAGTGAATCACTGCAATTGTTAACTTAGTAACACGTTTGTTGAGTGAACCTGGCTTCCCCGTTGACTTTGCTTGTCAGAAAGGGGGAATCACATGACCCTGGCACACGGCAACCGTCATAAATATAAATCAGTTGTTTGGCAATTTTGATCACGTAGCCACAGGGTTGCTGCAACGGTCGTAAGTGTGAAAAACGGCCGTACGTCGGTGTCTCTGTAATTTCAGTCAGTCATTAAATGAACGGTTGTAAGTCAAGGACTGCCTGTATGTCCAGCAAAGGAAGCCAAAAACATTAACCAAAGTCCATATGGACCAAAAGCAATTTTTCAGTTGGAGCCTCCACCGATCTTCAGGTAGTCCTCGACTTACAACAGTTTGTTTAGTGACCTTTCAAAGTTACAAATGTACTAAAAAAAGTGACTTATGACCACTTTCACGCTTGTGATCGCTGCAGTGTCCCCATGGTCACGTGATCAAAATTCAGTTGTTTGGCAACTGCTTTATATTTATGACGGTTGCAGGGTCCTGGGATCATGTGATCCCCTTTTGTGACCTTCTGAGAAGCAAAGACAATGGAGAAGCCGGATTCACTTAAGAACCGTGTTTCTAACTTAACAACAGCAGTGATTCACTTAACAGCTGCAGCGAGAAAGGTTGTTAAATGGGGCAAAACTCACTTAACAACATCTCACTTAGCAGCAGAAATGTCGGTCTAACCATTGTGGTCCATAAGTTGAGGACTGCCTCTATATGCCTAAATGCACAGAAACAAGCACAGGCTTGTGTGCATGGCTGAAACAGGCTTGCAAATATAAAACTCACAAATAAATCTAATCAGCACGGTCAGGCGTGCTATGGGCCTGATCAGAAAATGCTGGCTGGAGGTCACATAATTATGTCCATGGCCCCATTAGTTCACAGAGGAGTTTCAGTGCTAAACCTGAAAGTGATGATGTAACCTAAGCTGGCCCACAGTCATCCACTCTTTCTCTTCCTCCAGGCTTCTCTGGTTCCCCTTCTTTTAAAGAGACAGCGTGTTTCAAGATCATTGCCACTGCAGATTCTGAATGGAAAGCACTTTCTCTCCAAACAGTGCGATGCAGGTAGTCCTCAATTTAACCATTTGTTTAGTGACAAGTCAAAGTTACAACGGCATTGAAAAAAGGGACTTATAACTGTTTTTTTTTCACAACCGTTACAGCATCTCCATGATCACGTGATCAACATTCGGAGGCTTGGCAACTGGTTAGTAGTAATAATAATAATAATAATAATAATAATAATAATAATAATAATAGGTTGGAAGGGACCTTGGAGATCATCTAGTCCAACCCCCTGCTCAGGTAGGAAACCCTATAGCATTTCAGACAAATGGCTGTCCAGACTCTTCTTAAAAAGACAGTTGCAATGTCTCAGAGTCATATGATCCCCTTTTGCCACTTCTGACAAGCAAAGTCAGATTCAGTTAACAACTGTGTTCCTAACGTAACAATTGCAGGTGAGAAAAGTCATAAAATGGGGCAAAACTCACCCAACAACGGTCTCATTTAGCAACGGAAATTTTGGGGTCAACTGTGGTCATAAGCTGAGGACTACCTGTATTTCTGTTATATTTTATGCAAACAGCCTAGTTTGGAAACAGACAGACACTCCTTTCTCCATCTATCTTCCCGGGACACTTCTTTAACCAGACACCCAGAAAATTCTGGCATTCAAAGATTTGCCAAGCTTTCCTTATACCTACATATCTTACCTAGGAGGGAACCAATAGAGATACAGAAATAAAATAAAGAGAGCAATTGATATTTTAGACCAATGCTTTTTAAAAAATGTGTGGACTTCAACTCTCAGAATTGGGAGTCACTTGTTTGTGAGATGATCAGCTATAAATTTGACAAATAAAGACAGGTAGTCCTGGACTTATGACCACAAAATGAGCCCAAAATTCCTGTTGCTAAGCAAGTCGGTTGTTAAGTGAGTCAAGCCCGATTTTACAACCTTTTTGTCACAGCTGTAAAATGAATCACTGCAGCTGTTAAGTGAATCATGCACGGTTAAGCAAACCCAGCTTCCTTCCTTGATCGTATTTTTCAAAAACCAACTGAGAAGGTCACAAATGGTGATCATGTGACCCCAGGACACAGCAACCATCGCACATATATACCAGTTGCTAAGCACCCAAATTTTGATCATGTGACCGTGGGAATGTGGCAATGGACATAAGTGCGAGGACTGATCATCGGTTACTTTTTTCAGTGCCATTGTAACTTTGGTCGCTAAACAAATGCCCGTAAGTCAAGGACTACCTGTATATTACATTTATCCGCATAGAAAACACAGGGCTTCATTATTTCCCCGTAGCCAACAACACGTCAATTAGAGGCAACTCACAAAAGTGCCGTGTTGATCAGAAAAGATGCTACGAAATTCCTGATCTCTTGCCATCATAGACAAACAAGTTCCTTCTCCTCCTCCTCCTCCTACAAGGTCAGCAACAAGTTTTTGTTTTAATTTTGGGTTGGGAGCTGCCCAGAGCTTGTTATAAAGATGTGGCAACTCCAGAAATGTTTCAAATAAATAAATGAAGCCCCCCTACAAAGGCAAACATTATTAGCAGAGCCCTAATAAGAAACACAAAAGAGAGCTCTCTCCAGGCTAAAAATCCTGCCTGGCTAAACTAAAGCTGGTAAAAACCGGTGGGAGACGGCATGGAATTGGATGTCACCTCCCTCGTTCCACCCAGCCATCTTAACTTTCTTTCTGATGGGAAAGCAAAGCTGAATAATAGCTCCTTGTTGACAGAGGCCAAGAAATCCTTGCTTGCTTACCTCAGAGAAAGGAGAGCTTTAAAAAGCAGAGAATATCCCCNCATGAAATGAGATGTAGAAATTGGGACTGTGCAGCCAGTGGTGGGATTCAGTGAACCGGTAGCTAAGTTTTTGTTACCCAGATCCAGAATAGACTTCTGGAAGCGGCATCCACACAGAGGAGAACCGGTTGTTCACATATTTGAATCCCATCACTGCGTGCAGCCCAGTTCAGTGTGAGTCTACTGTATTTCAATGTAAACCTCAATGAGTAAACTGGAGACTATTTCATAACATGTTCATTTAGGTTTGCAACTTTGGCTGCATTATGGCCACAGTTGGGAATGAAATTTTCATTGCTAAGTGAGATTGTTGTTATGTGAGTCACATCCAATTTTACGACTTTTTTGCTGTAGATGTTAAGCATCATGGTCATTAAGTGAAGCATGTAATTATCAAGCAGATCTGGCTTCTTCCATTGACTTTGCTTGTCCGAAGCCATTTGGGAAGATCGGAAATGATCATGTGACCCTGGGACACTACAACCATGACTGTTGCCAAGGGACTGAATTTTTATCATGTGACTGCAGGGACATTAGAATAGTTCTAAGTGTGTCGTAAATCACTTTTTTCAATTTACTTGTGGTAAATTTGAATGGTCTCTAAACAAATGGTTAGAAGCCAAGGACTACCTGTATAAGACATTGGCTTTTTTCTCTCATTCAGCCCTTACATGATTCCAGTCGTGTATTCCTCCTGCTCATTTCATGCAATTGGAGTAAACATCTATATTAGTCTATACTCACCATATCTAAGTTTAATATTTTTGTCAAGATTATTTCTGCATGCCTGTATACAGTATGTCATTAGCATACCTTTATATATGCAGCTGGATATCATAGTGGTTAGAGTGCCACCTTTGACATTGGAGACTAGGATTCAAATCCTGGCTGTTACCTACATTAGCAGTAGGGACTCTTGGACAAAGACCCAATGCTTTACTTGCCTACCTCAAATATGACACAAATTAGGAGTATCATGCCAGCTTGGATATCACCTAGATCAGTGGTTCTCAACCTGTGGGTCGGGACCCCATTTGGGGTCGATCGACCATTTCATGGGGGTCGCCAAGCAAGGCTGTCCGCCATTTTTTTTGTCCGCCATTTTTTTTGTCCGCCATTTTTCCTCCTTTTTCGGCCAGCTGGTGGTCGGCCTGCTCCGTCTCTGCCGCTTGCCAGCTACGCCTCGGCTGGCGCAGGGGGNGCATGCGCGGCGCTCCCGGGCAGGGAAAGTCCTCGACTTACGACCGGTTGGGTAGTCCTCGACTTACGACCGGTTTAGTCCTCGACTTATGACCGGTTTAGTCCTCGACTTACGACCGGTTGGGGTCGCGGCATTAAAAAGGTTGAGAACCACTGCCCTACACACTGATATAACTTCAAAACGGTCACTAAACAAATGGTTGTAAGTAAAGGACTACCTGTACAGCACAATACAAACAAAACTTTTAAAAGCTTCTTAAAGAGTAGCTGCACTTCAGGGCTATTTGTAGGCTATGATCAGCATTCAGTGCCCTTCAATAAATCAAGAAGACTCAAAACCTTCATCAAACTGCATTTGACCCAGATCACTCTTTCATTTAAAACAACAATGCAGAACCCGGCATAGGTGCCAGGTTATGCATCCACAGCAGCCTCTATTTCAATTCAACCACAGTACAGGAAGTCTTCAACGTATGACCACAATTGAGCCCAAAATCTCTGTTGCTAAGCAAGACATTTGTTAAGTTATGTTTGCCCTATTTTAAACCTTTCTTGGCAGAATTGTTAAGTGAATCACTACAGTTCTTAAGTAAGTAACACAGTTGTTAAGTGAATTTGCCTTCCCCATTGACAATAGAATAGAATAGAATAGAATAGAATAGAATAGAATAGAATAGAATAGAATAGAGCTGGAAGGGACCTTGGAGATCTTCTAGTCCAGCCCCCTGCTCAAGCAGGAGAACCTATACCATCTCAGACAGGTGATTGTCCAGTCTCTTCTTAAAAACCTCCAATGATGGAGCGCCCACGATTTCTGGAGGCAAGCTATTCCACTGGTTAATTGTCCTCACTGTCAGGAAGTTTCTCCTTAATTCCAGGTTGCTTCTCTCTTTGATCAGTTTCCAACCATTGTGTCTCATCCTTCCCTCTGGTGCTTTGGTGAACAACCTGACCTCTTTTTTGTGGCAGCCCCTCAGATACTGGAATACTGCTATCATGTCTCCCCTATTTCTTCTTTTCTCTAGACCAGTGGTTCTCAACCTGTGGGTCGGGACCCCATTTGGGGTCGATCGACCATTTCATGGGGGTCGCCAAGCAAGGCTGTCTGCCGTTTTTTTTTGGTCTGCCATTTTTTTTTGGTCTGCCATTTTTTTGGTCCACCATTTTTTCCCCCCTTTTCCGGCGGGTGCCTTACCTCCCTTGGGCTGGGCCAGCTGGTGGTCGGCCTGCTCCGTCTCTGCCGCTTGCCAGCTACGCCTCAGCTGGCGCAGGGGGCGGAACCACGCATGTGCGGTGCTCCCAGGCAGGGAAAGTCCTCGACTTACGACCGGTTGGGTAGTCCTCGATTTACGACCGGTTTAGTCCTCGACTTACGACCGGTTTAGTCCTCGACTTATGACCGGTTTAGTCCTCGACTTACGACCGGTTGGGGTCGCGGCATTAAAAAGGTTGAGAACCACTGCTCTAGACTAGCCAAACCCAAGTCCTGCAGCCGTTCTTCATATGTTTTGGTCCCTGGGATGCTGCAATCGTCATAAATATGTGCCAGTTGCCAAGCATCCAAATTCTGTTCACGTGACTGTGGGGATGCTGCAATGGTCATAAGTGTAAAGTATTGTACGTTTTCAGGGGTGTTGTAACCTTGAATGGTCAGTAAATAAATGATTGTAAGGACTGCCTGTATCTGGAGTACAGTTCCTAAAGCTGTGCTGGTCTATGGGACAGAGAGAAACATGGGGTGGGCTGACACTTCAGAGCATGCGGCCCCTTGGTTCAGCATACCAAGTAGATGCAGCCAGGTGGGCATCCTGTCCAGAACCTCGTAACACGCAGCACCCTATGCTGATCATCATTGACTGTGGTATATGAGACCAATATATCCAATTACAAGCTTGACTCATTCTTCTTGAAATGTAAGTAGGCCCTCAACCTAATCACATTTAATGAACTTTAAATGGGACAAAATTATATGCAGGTAATCCTCGTTCAGCAACTGGAACTAGCAACTCGGTCATTAAGCAAAATGGTTCGCTAAGTGAAACCACAGTTCTGCTTACCATTTTGCTTCAGCTTTCCTTAGCTTTACAGAACTTGCGAAGGTCATAACTGTGCGGTCATAAAGTTTTTTTCACCACTGTCATAATTGCAAACAGTCATTATACAAAAAAGTCACTAAACGAGGACTGCCTGCAAAAACCATTCTGTCATGGATACAGGAAGAAAAGGGAAAACACTTCTACACCAACACAAGTGCAACAGACCGGCAGCAACGCAAGACCATTTTTCCTTGTTCAATGAGGGGAAAAAATATATTTCCTTTTCTGTGTGGCTGTGGCTGCCTCCTTCAAAATTATCACAGGAATTTTAACACACACTTTATATTTATAGTTTGCTAATCCCGTCACTTCCAACAGGGATACTGCACAATGAGAGTATAACTACTTATTTTAAAACCAATTAGGCCTGTTTCTTTTTTTTTTAATGCACCAGGAAGTCAGAGAAGGCTTACGTACATCCACAGTTCCTTGAAATATATCTTTAGAGGCCCAATTAATGGCACCTTCAGACATTATCTTCAAACTAGCCACCGTTTGGAAGAGACCTGGGGAAACTGCATCTTAACTGAAAATGTCACTGTGTGTATTTCCTTAAAAACTGCTGGATTACTCTTGCTATCGAGACCCCTTATGCCCAATTAGGAAAATAGTACAGATAGTCCTCAACTTACAACAGTTCATTTAGACCAGGGGTAGGCAACCTTGGCTCTTTTATGACTCAGGGACTTCAACTCCCAGAATTCCTGAGCCAGCCATGCTGAGGAGAAAGGGAGAGGTTTCCATGCTGAGCCATGCCGGCTCAGGAATTCTGGGAGTTGAAGTCCACGAGTCATAAAAGAGCCAAGGTTGCCTACCCGATTTAGACCTTTCAAAATTACAATAGCACTGAAAAAAGTGACTTATGACCATTTTTCACACTTACGACCATTGCAGAATCCTCTCAGTCACGTGATCAAAATTCAGATGCTTTGCAACTGGATCATATTTATGACAGTTGCAGTGTCATGGGGTCATGTGATCACCTTTTGCTACCTTCTCACAAGCCAAATCAATGGGAAAGCCAGGTTCACTTAACAATCATGTTACTAACTTAACAACTGCAGTGATTCACTTAACAACTGTGGCAAGAAAGATCGTAAAATGGGGCAAAACTCACTTAACAAATGTCTCACATTTTTGGGCTCAACTGTGGTCATAAGTCAAGGACTACCTGTAGTACCCTAACTAGACAGGATACTTCTAGATTCGATTGTAGACTAGGTTGGTTAAACTCCAAAAGTTAAAGAGAAGAACCAGCAAGATCTGAGCAGAGAATTAGAAGATAAAGTCAGCATATAGAACATATTCAAGATATGGAAAGTACTTCAATAGATTAAATGCTCAATATGTGTTCAATGCATTTAATCTCTGCAAAAGAGAGACCGAGGAGACAAGATGCCAAAACTGGAGTGGAAAAATATTCCCAAAATATCAGAGGAAAAAGATCCTAAATGGCTTTCAAAACAAGCCAGCATTGTATCCAAAGAAAGACATGGAAGATAAAAGCCGCAAGCAACAAAAATTATTTTTAACAACTTAATGCAGACTTCAAGCACCAAGCCAAAAAAAGATAAGGAATGCTATCTCAATTAAGAATGATAATAAGTAGAGGAAAACAGGAGAACTTTTTAAGGTGCTTAGCCGAATCTCAGGAAAATGTTCAAGTAAGGTAGGAATGCTCAAGAGGCAATTTAACAGAGGAATTGAAGATGGAACACAACAGAAATTGTTTACAAATTACAAAAGGACAAACTAACAGAGAGCGCATCAGGAACTAACTCTGATAGTCGGCCGCACAAGAGGCAATTGACCAACTTTAAAAAAATGCACAAATGAAACAACCACTGAAATGTTTGAAGAATCTAACGATGAAGCGGGAAACCTCTACAAATAGTCCTCAACTTGCGACCAGTCGCTTAGTGACCATTCAAAGTTACAACAGACCTACCTTGGGGCTACTTACAACCCAGATCCGAAATTTCAACTGTCGGCACTTGCGGTTTTTTTGCAAAACCATGCCCGTAGCAAGCCAATATTTTGCTTAACGGCATTCACTTAACAACCACAGAGTCACTTTTAATGACTGCAAAAAAAAAGGCATAAAATTGGACTGGTCACCGGATTTTATGACCATCGGGACCTGTGACTGTGATGGGCAGACACCATTACAGTTGTAAATTGAGGACTATCTTTATTGAAGAGGATTCACGAGAACGTGCAAAATACAGGTAGTCCTTGACTTACAACAGTTCATTCAGTGACCAATCAAAGTTACAATGGCACTGACAAAGTGACTTATGACCACTTTTCACACTTAACGGCCATTTCAGCGTCTTATGGTCATGTGATCAAAATTCAGATGCTTGGCAATTGACTCATATTTATGACCACTGCAGCGCTCTGAGGTCATGTGATCACTTTTTGCGACCTTCTGACGCGCAAAAGCAAGGGGAAGCCAGATTCACTTAACAACCGCGTCACTAACTTAACAACTGCATTGATTCGTTTAACAACTGTGGCAAGAAGGGTCGTAAAATGGGGCAAAACTCACTTAGCAAATGTCTCACTTAACAACAGAAATTTGGGGCTCAATTGTGGTTGTACGTTGAGGACTAATTCCTAGGGGGAAATGAGATATAAATCTGGCACGTTAAGTTAATCAAATTTAGTATCAGTCCTGCTTAAGATCTTACCAGAAAAGCAAAACCAATCCCAGAACCATACATGGAGAGAGATGGAAAGGATCAATGGGATTCCAGGATTGTTACTATCAGTCAAGACTGATTTATGGCTCCTAACTAACTAAATCATTTTTAAAATGCCGCAACATCCTTTTTAGTATTTGCTGCAAAAGATTAACATGGATTGCTGCTTTGAAAATGGGCTGGATCTAATTACAGTCTCTTCATCCCTGTCCACCCCCTACTGAAGGCCTCCATCAATTTCAGTATTGGTGCTACCTGCAATCAGAGTCCCTGGGAGAGACAGTGAATACAAAAGAGAGATATTTCTCATCTCCACTGGAACAAAAAAAAAAAACCCATAAGGGGAAATACCGTTCATCTTCTTCAGACTTCCCTTTTTTCCCCCTACTGAATACCTTTTACGATATATTTTTTAAATAAACTGGGAAGATTATGTTCCTTTGGGAAGGAAAGTCAGGCTATCAAAGGTCACCGGAAATGTTTATTGCAGCAGATAACTTTTCTTATTTCGGGGGTGGAAAGATTAAACACAGAGCAGAGGCGGGAAGAACATTGAGGGCTGAAATCGTTTTGTTTTTAATTGTGGGTCAAGAAGATGCCAGAAAACAAAAATGGTGTTTTCCACAGAAACACCAGGACAATAAAAAAAAAAATCTTAAAATTCTCTTGATATGCTTTTGAATATTCCTTTTTCTAAAACTGCAGGAAACAACTGCAATTCTCTTAGTGAGCTGAGTAGCTTATTAATCTTTGTGGAATGCCCATACAGGTAGTACTCAACTTACGACCACAATTGAGTGCAAAATTTCTGTTGCTAAGCAAGACAGTTGTTAAATGAGTTTTGCTCCATTTTACAATCTTCTTGCCACAGTTCTTAAGTTATAGCACGGTTGTTAAATGAACCTGGCTTCCCCATTGACTTTGCTTGTCAGAAGGTCGCAAAAGATGATTGCATGACTCCAGGACATTGCAACCATCCTAAATATGAACCAGTTGCCAAGCGTCCGAATTTTGATCATGTGACCATGGGGATGCCGCTAAGGTCGTTTTGTGTGAAAACGATCGTAAGTACTTTTTCCAGTGCCACTGTAACTTCAAATGGTCACTAAATGAATGATTGTAAGTCAAGGACTACCTGTGCTTTAGTGCAGGGGTCCCCAACCCCCGGGCCGTGGTCCACTACCGGGTCTTGAGCAGTTCGGAACCGGGCCGTGGAAGTGGCAAGGAAGTGTGCATCCCCACTTGCGCAAACCGTGAGCAAGTGCGTGCATGCTCCATTTGCATGCATGGTGCTCATGCAAATGAAGCTTCACACATGCGTGTACCCACACGGAACCATTCCCTCCCCCCCCCCAAAGCCAGTCCTCAAAGCCAGAAAGGTTGGGGAACTCTGCTTTAATGGTTCTTTATTTCCACAAGGACTGTGACTTTGTGCTACTCAGCAAGGGGCAGGCTGTGTATGTATGTATGTATTGAGTTATTTATTAAATTTATATACTGCCCTCTCCTTGATAAGGCAACTCTGGACCGCTTTAAGATGATGGACCGAGGAGAGTTCCAACATCCAAAGCAAGGGCGGGGAGGCCTGCTGCTAAATACTAGGGGGAAAAATACGAAAGAGAGCAGATTTGCATCATTACAAGTTCTTTCTTTCTTACACCACATCTCTCCTCGTTCTCTTGGCCTCAAACAAAGGGGAAGATGAAGGGATTCCCTAGAGAACTATCCAAAGTGATGAACAGACCCGGCAGCATCCAGAGGATTCAAAAATGCAATTGGGTACAAGATTTTCATTGCTTTAGCACCTGTGTGATTGAGAAGGCGTGTAAGTCCAATTGTTAAAGAGGGGTATAAATAAATCCTGGCGTAAGACCTGGAGAGTGGGCTTTTTCCAGAGATTCCCATTCCCCCGTGCTTGCAAACAGCCAGGAATTGGATCCTACCTTAGCTGCTTGGGTGAGAAGATACTTTATCACCCAGGGACCAAAACATCTGATGATACCTGTTGCTAGGTTGCATGCATCAGAGGAGAGAAGATTTTCCCACAGGGTCACCTTGAAGCATTTGAAACAGCAGTATCACCTCTACCAGCAGCAACATCTAAGCCCAAGCAACAACATTTTCCATCGCTGCCTCCCCAGAGCCCTCAAAAGTCACTGCTGCCTTTTAAATTCAGAGTTCCCAACGTACATTTTGTCTGCCTAAAAACCTGAACATTAAGATGGTATATGCAGTCACCGGGAGATCCAGGAGCAGTTAGGATATGGAACAGGGCTAGAGTGATCCAAGACTCTCTCAGATATTAAATGTAACTAAGTGACATCCAAGCACTATAAGTTGATCACAGGTTTGCTTTACAGGGGGGAAAAATGCTTTCATTCTGGAGGGTATACAGGTAGTCCTCGAATTACAACTATTCATTTAGCGACCATTCAAAATTACAACAGCACTGAATGGAGTGACTCATGACCAGTGCTTGCAATTAAGACCATCGCAGCATCCCCACAGTTGGGGAGATTGACAACTGGAATGTATTTCCAGGTCACGTGATCACCAGTTGTGACCTTCCCCTGTGGCTTCCAACAAGCAAAGTCAACGAAGGAAGCCCGATTCACTTAATGACCGTAGAATTCACAACTGAACTGATTCACTTAACAACTATGGAAAAAATTAACAACTGCCTTACTTAGCAACAGAAATTACAGTCCCAGTTTTGGTTGTAAGTCCAGAGCTACCAGCAGATCTATTGGATCATAAGATAATGTCGATGGTCAGGCTGCGATTAGGGAAAACCAAATTCGTGTCTCTATGTTCCGATGGCCCATTACTTCCCTTCTCTTTAGCTCAGAGGTCCCCAACCTGTGGGCTGCAGCCGGGTAGTGGACCGTGGGCTGCTGGCCACCAGGCCGCAGGACAGGCTGGCCAGTGCAAGCACGTATGCGCACACAATTCCCGACTCGCGCTAGCACCATGGCCGCAGGGTACAAAAACAGGATGCCACGCGGTGCAAAAACGGGCTGCGGCCGCACCTTGGGGTGCAAAAACAGGACACCGCTGTGAAGATAAAATGAGAATGGGAAGGATGGGGGAGAATATTGTAAACTGCCTTGAGCTTCTTGAAGGAAAGACAGGAAATATGTGTATCATAAATGTATTATGGAAGGTTCTAGGAACACCCTGACCTAGCCTTTACAGATAATCCTCAACTTACAACCATTTGTTTAATGACCGTTGTGGTTGTAAGTCGGGGACTGCCTGTATCTGCTCTTCTTGATGCCCTTTGGGGCCGGTAAAGATGACCTTGAAAAAAGGCTTGCTATTCTCACAGAAAAAAAGGGCTAACATGCTATGAAAAAGTGCAGGATACAGTCTGCTTCCTACAGTTCTAATCCAAACTTTAAGATATCTATGTTTCCTTAAATTGTACTACCCTCTTACCCTTTTCCCTAATATTTCAGGGGCAGGGAATGACATTGCAACTATCTTTACAGATTACTGAATCAGAGCAAGCAAAACAAAAACAAAAACACCCTCACAACACCCTTGCATTGGTATCCTGCTATGAACTTTCGTTTACAATCGTTCCATATCTTGCCCTGTTCAATAAAAAAATATTTATTTTCATTTTACACATGCTACATTCCTTTTTATCTGTTCACTGTAGAGAAAGTGGAGAAATCACTGGCTTCCTTTTTCTGGTGTCTACAAAACTAAAAAGAAACCATCTTTACACTCAGCATTGTAAAATGTGACTACACTTGTTTGCATCCACTTGTATAATTCATTCAGCTTTCCAAGACCAGATATTCATGCTGGTTGGAGATCGAATAAAAGCATTAAAGAGCATGATGAATGGATTTATGAGAGGGAGGATCAAGCTACAATCCTATAAACCTGTACCGAAATAAGTCCAATCGGATGTGTAGGATTGGACTGTGCATATTCTGGAATCTCTCAAGCTTTACACTATAAATGTGTTCCATTAACTTCTAAAAAGCCATGACAACAACTAACTTCCTTTTTTCAACAAAATGTTTGTTGTATTACTTGAGAAATGATTGCCAGAATGGAAAACTCTAGTGCCCAAAGATTAATTCTGTGGAATTGATTTATTTATTAGATTTTGAGGCAACCTTTATTTTGAGGAATTCCAAAATGTGTATCAAATATTCAAAACTCTAGTTCAGAGATTAGGTTAGGATATACAAAAACACAGTTGGATTAATCGGCAATAAAGAGAAATCTGGTGATGGGGGAAAATTAAGGGTTTTGGCAACAACAATTTTTTTTTTCATTTCAGACTGTACCTAATGCATCAAATAAGTACTTTAGAGTCTGTAGGTAACATTACAACGCAAGCCTAGAATGTTTAAATGCATGTAAACATCCTTATTGATGAAGGTAAAGCCAAGTACCATAATATTTCGAAGACAAATAGAGTGCTTATTTTCATCTAAGAATTTACCTGTTGAAATCAGGATGAAAATCTGTCTAAATGTGACTTTTGTTCATTAGAAGATGGGATCTGATCAGGTTCATCTCTTTTCATCAGTTTTTTTTTTAAAAGTGAAAATAGAATACAGGTAGCAATAAAGGAGAATATCTGTAGCTCAGAGTTGAAATGAGGAGTCCTTGCTGCTCTCGGAGCTTCGTTGTTTTCTTGCAGACGTTTCGTTACCCAAACTAGGTCAGTTTTTAGTTGTGGTTTATTCTCTAAGCTTGTTTTAATATAATTCCTGAATATTTCATTACCAAACTAGGTAACATCATCAGCACAATTTTCTTGTCTTATTCTCTTTAGCTCTTAAGTATCTTGTGTGCCAGTATAGTCAGTTGGTTTTTGAATTCCAAGCAGCTGATTGGTTCTTTTGTTGATTGGCACTTTGAATGGTCTGGTTTCTTACAAATTGAAAGGTTGGATCTAGATCAATATGTTAACTGCTCTTTTCATGGAATATCAGGCCTCAATAAGTTTACGCCTATATAACTTTGGAATAATAGAGAATACTTGTAGCTTGGGTTTTAGATTTTAGTTGTGGTTTATTCTCCAAGCTAGTCGCCTAATTCTGATGATGTTAGGTAGTTTGGGTAATGAAATGTCTGCAAGAAAATAACCAAGCTCAGAGAGCACCAAGGATCCCTCAAAATAGAGATAGCCCTCCACATATAACCATTCATTTCAAAAAAGTTCAGAGAAGAACAACTAAAATGATCAAAGGCCTGGAGACTAAAACATATGAAGAACAACTGTAGGACTTGGGTTTGGCTAGTCTAAAGAAAAGAAGAAACAGGGGTGACATGATAGCAATATTCCAGTATCTGAGAGATTGCCACAAAGAAGAGGGAAGTCAAATTATTCTCCAAAGCACCTGAAGGCAGGACAAGAAACAATGGTTGGAAACTGACCAAAGAGAGAAGCAACCTGGAATTAAAGAGAAATTTCTTAATGGTGAGGAGAATTAACCAGTGGAACAGCTTGCCTTGAGAAGTCGAGGCCGCTCCCATCACTGGAGGTTTTTAAGAAGATGCTAGACCAGTGGTTCTCAACCTTTTTAATGCCGCGACCCCAACCAGTCGTAAGTCGAGGACTAAACCAGTCGTAAGTCGAGGACTAAACCGGTCGTAAGTCAAGGACTACCCAACCGGTCGTAAGTCAAGGACTTTCCCTGCCCAGGAGCGCCGCGCATGCGTGGTTCCGCCCCCTGCGCCGGCCGAGGCATAGCTGGCAAGCGGCAGAGACGGAGCAGACCGACCACCAGCTAGCCCAGCCCAAGGGAGGTAAGGCACCCGCCGGAAAAGAGGGAAAAAATGGCGGACAAAATAAATGGCGGACAAAAAAAATGGCGGACAGCCTTGTTTGGCGACCCCCATGAAATGGTCGATCGACCCCAAATGGGGTCCCAACCCACAGGTTGAGAACCACTGTGCTAGGCCATGGGTGTCAAACTCGCCACATGACTTTTTTTGCATTGCAGGAGCTGGGCTGGGCGCGGCCTCCATATGATGTAACCGGCCCACGGGCCAGCAGTTTGTCACCCCTGTGCTAGACAGTCACTTGTCTGAAATGGTATATGTTCTCCTGCTTGAGCAGGAGGCTGGACTAGAAGACCTCCAAGGTCCCTTCCAGCTCTACTCTATTCTATTTCAGCAGAAATCCTCCAGTCAGAATTTCCCCCTGGATTTTTGCAAATATGGAAATTAAAACCCACAGGACCTCCAACCCAGCAGATACCCAGTCAATTCAAACTAAACTGGGTTTTCAATTTAGGCCTGCCTGGTCTGTCTCTCTCAATTCTCTCCATGGGGCCACACTGGGTTTCCTTCTCTCCCCCACCCGACTCCCTGAGGTAGTTTTAAAAGCAATTCTGAGGATGAAAACAAGATGGGAGATTGCTTAAAGTACCAGGTAATATTAAAGTGTCAAGTGAAATGTGGCCCTTTTTATGAGCATCTTATCGTCAGAAGGGGCCGGTTTATTTTTTTTTCCCCTCCTTCTCCCCTGAAGCACACACTCTCTAAAAATATTTTTAAAGGCACTAAGTTAAGGAGAGTTTGTTTTTTAAACAGACCATGAGGTACTATCCCCCCCACCTCCAAATCTGAAAATGAGCATGAAAAGCTAATGCCGCAACACACACACACCCCGCAAAACCTTTTTCCACCTAATTTTCGTGGGGAGAAAAAAGAGGTAGACGTGAGTAAGCGTGTTGGGGAGAAAGCTTGCTCCCACAAAGGAATATGAAATAAATTGGTTTAGCGAAGGTTAATAATATCCTGTCACTGTGGTAAAAGACTCAATTACAAACCCTTCAGAAGTACACCCAAGGAAGTCATCTGCTCGCAGTGACAGAGGCTTAAATAGGCAACAATACTGAAGATGGTTAAAGAGTTTCCTTCAAACAGAAGATATTTGGGGGGGAGGGAGGACAAAACAGTTGGTGAGAGCAAAATCCCAAATCTCAGAAGGATTGTGAAAAGAAGAAGGGGAGAGAAAACAGGAAGGAGAAAACGAAAGGGGAAGGTTAAGGACTGAAACCTGGATATTCAAGGTTATAAAAAGAAGGAGGGGTATCCAGACACAGAAAAAGCTATAAATCATTAGGACACACAGTTCTTCATAATCTCGGCAAAGAATTATGGCCTTGTCCCTGGGAGACTGGGACTAATTTTAGTATCAGATTTATTCTACAGGAGGGACAAGGAATTAGCAAAAACCATCTCAGGCTCCTAATGGGCAGATTTAGATCATACGTTGAACAAGAATAATGAAAGGGATTTTTAAAAAAAAAAAAAAAAAGCCACAACAAAGCATTTAAGCAGAACAAAAACAAAGACTGTATGTCATTCTGTGCCCAGTAAACAGAGCCTGGACAATGTTGTGTAGCTCCACCCAAGCTTCAAAAGCTCCCCTGCTTGTTATAAACTCAAGCTCTCTCCCCAAAGCAATTAGATCGCATCTATCCCTAATGTAGATCAAAACTGCAAACCTATCTAGACCAAAGATATCCAACCTTGGCAGGCTGTCCAACAAGGTTAAATCTTGTGGACCAACCCCCAGGATTCCCCAGCCAGACTAGCAGACTTCAACTCCCAGAATTCCCTAGTCAGCATGGCTGGCTGGGGAATTCTGAGTGTTGAAGTCCACAAATCTTAAGTTGCCAAGTTTGGAGACCCCTAATCTAAACCAAGGAGGTCCAACCTTGGTAACCTTTAAGACTTGTGGACTTCAATTCCCAGAATTCCCTGACCAACCATTATAGATGGGTTGGGGGTTTTTTGCGGGAAACCGAAAGCCAGTTGCCAAGCACCTGAAATGAGGTCATGTGATCATGGATGGGAGGTTGCACAACATTTTACAACTGCCAGAAATACTTTACAAGCCATAAAGAACCTGTTGCATGTTCCTTGTCATTTTGAAAAGCTGTTGAGTGACCAGACACAAGTTGAGGATTACCTATACTGCGAAACAAAATTCTTATCTAAGTATAGTTTCTATTACTGTACTGGTACAGCAGATCTACTGGTCAAGCACAAGTCTTAAAGTTGATAAGTTGTTAAGTTAGCAACGTGGTTGCTAAGTGAATCTGGCTTCCCCATTGACTTTGCTTGTCAGAAGGTGATTTCGGTACACTGCAGCCGTCATAAATATGAACCAGTTGCCAAGCATCCGAATTTGGATGACGTGAGCCTGGGGAGGCTGCAACAGTTGTAAGTATGAAAAATGGCCATGTTGTTTTTTTTCAGTGTTGTAACGTCACTCAGTCATTAAATGAATAGCTGGAAGTAGAGAACTCCCTGTACTGTAACAACTTATGACAGAAAATTTGGTCCTAATTGTGATTGCTAAGACAAGGACTACCTGTACTTTATCACTAATGAGGTTCCTTAGGCCTTCAACTTGTAGGTTGGAAGCTCTCTTAAAATGGATCAAAACATTAGAAGGGAAAGATGATCTGTCCCAGACTTTAAAGGTGAAATCTATTTGTTTCTTGTACTCAACAGCCATTCTCCTTGTCCTACAAAAGCAACTCAAAATCCCAAGTTCCTGCTCTATATTGCTGAAAAGTTCAAATGATTCATAACATATAGCAGGGCTTCCCAATTCAGAACTGGGGGATAGAAGATACAGGATATCAAGCAGCCATAAAACAGCCAGAACTGTTAGCTTTCTTCACATGAACAGGTACTGTATGGACAAGTTTGTAAAAAATAAATAAATCTGGACGCCTTCAATCCAGTTATCTCTTTTCAATAGTAACCTGAACAAGTTCAATACTAGAATGCAACACCAACTCTGCCAAGCCCATTTCACAATGCTGTTGGGGGAAAACAGGGGAAGAATTGACTATTAGGTATTATAGAAGGGAAATTTACGACTGTAGCTCAGATCTAAACTGTGGGGTCTTTGGTGTTCTCTGAGCTTGGTGATTTTCTTGCAGACATTTCATTACCAAACTAGGCAGCATCATCAATGCTGGTAGTGAATGGAGTTTGCTCCCCTCTAGCATTTTGATGTATGCCAATTGGTGTACTTTCAAAGTGACAATAAAGTTGTTATTATTATTAGCATCGATGATGTTACCTAGTTTGGTAATGAAACATCTTCAAGAAAACCACCAAGCTCAGAGAACACCAAGGATCCCACAGAGTATGTTTGCCATCTTGAGTTATTTATAAAAATAATAAAAGTGGATATATATATATATATATATATATATATATATATATATATATATACACACATAGGTACACACGCACACACACACACACACACACATATGATGAGAGCCCGTATCAGCTTCTCTGACTCCCCAACAGCATTCAACAGCCTTTGTTTCCAAAGTTTCCCACTCAAACAGAGCCAAAAAAAGATTAAAAGAAACAAGCAGGTGTTAAGCTGCCATAGGTTTCAATTTTTAAAAAAAATTAAATAAAATAAGAGGTCCTATAAAAGAAAAACAGTCGCCCAGAAGGAGGAGAAAAAGCTGCACCTGCCAATTTTTTTTAAGAACATTATGAAAGGACAAAACTTCCTTTGATCTTTCCCGTGTAAAAGGAGCTTACTTTGGCAAGTTGTTGGGAGGGGGAGGAGAGGAATGGCCTATTTTTTTTAAAAAAAAAATAATGAACAGGAAACATCTTTCCAAGACATGCATTAGTGCAAAATTTGGCCTATTAAGAACAAAAGAAGACAAACTGCCCAATTAGATTTTTAAAAATCATCCAACCATAGTAAGTCCCGGACAAAATCCAAGGCATAGCTTGGCAAATGAAAGAAGGTTGCTAGCAGATGAGTTTTACACATTCAGAAAGTGCAAAATGCGCTGGTCACCTCTCTGAGTGTAAAAAGCAGGGGTCTCCAACCTTGGCAACTTCAAGACTTGTGGACTTCAACTCCCAGAATTCCCAGCCAGCTATATGGACCCCAGCCATGGTACTTAGGGAATTCTGGGAATTGAAGTCCACAAGTCTTAAAGTTGCTAAGGTTGGACAACCCTGCTCTAAAACATAGGTGCCAGAAGCAACTCAAAACATCAATTATGTAAAAGAAAGATGCTGTTTCAAAGCACCACGACAACTTGGATTTTAAAAAGTGTGTGTAATATGTAGTTTGCCTCCAGAACTCTAACTTCAGTTGTGCCACTCAGCAAGATCTGGTCAACCAAGCAACCAACTTCTCCATGCTCTGATTTGTCCAGAATCTGCCAAACTTCTCCTCTTTTGTAACCACACTTGAACACAACTAAGTATGGCTTGATCAACTTCAGCAGTTTTATGCTTCTTTTTTTTTAATTTGAGAGTTAGTTCACAAAACATTTCTCTCTTTCCATCCCTGATTCTAACTGATGGTTAAAAATGCTGGATTCAGTAAGGAAAAAACTGGTGATTAAAAGCAAAAATCTAATAGGCATTTTTAAAGAAAAAAATGTTATTAACAATAATAGAAGTACCAGCAACTGAACCAGTTGAAAAAAAGGGAACAAGGAAATCACAGGCACTATACAACTATGTGTTGCACAGCGGAACTAAGGGCATCTGTTCTTAGCAACAGGAACACTTTCAAAGTTACCATTCCTGGCACTTGTTCACGCTCATGAAATAATAAGGCCAGCTTCAAGTGACAGAAGTTTTGCACGCTTTCACTCAGCAAGACACCGTAACAATTCCTAGCGGTAAGCAGATAAGAACCAGAGACAAATGTTGCGGAAGACACAGGGTGAAACTCCAAGGACACTTCAAGGAAGGGACCCCGTTCAAGGTTGATCAACCAGTTCAACGCAATGAAGGTTAGAGAGAAAAACTGAGCCACAGCGAGTGGGCAGACTGAAACGCTCAATGCTGCAGTTTTTGTTGACAAGGCCAGCATCTGAATCTTGCTAGTTGAAAAACAGGTTCCTGCTCATTTTCAGGCACAATTCTAATTTACAGTAAATCGATTAAATTAAAGGTTAATAGTTAATCATTTTTTTCCCAGTTCTGTCACATTAATAGCTGCATTCAGGAGAAGCTTTTGAAGAAGTGTTGGGCAAATCCAGGTTCTCAAGATTTTGTCCTTCTGCTCCATAGCCTATACCAGATGTAAGGAACCTTGGCTCTTTTATAGCTTGTGGACTTCACTACCCAGAATTCCTGAAACAGCCATGCTGACTCAGGAATTCTGGGAATTGATGTCCACAAGCCATAAAAAAGCCACGGTTCCCTATCCCTGGCCTATACAATTTGTCACTAGGCAATCTTAGATAACCACTTGGTCCCAACACTCATCCATCAGGATTACCAATGGTCTTTCTCTAGCTCTGGATAACTGGGGAGGCAATGGGGAGCAACTGACATCAAAAAAGAGCAACACAGGTACTCTTCGACTTACAACCAAACTTGACACCAGAATTTCCATTGTTAAGCAAAGTGGTTGTTAAGTGATTCGTGCCCAATCTTATGACTTTTCCCCCCACAATTGTTAAGTAGATCACTGCAGGTTTTAAGTGAATCTTGAGGTCTTTAAGCAAATCCAGCTTCCTCCATTGACTTTGCTTGTTGGAAGTAAGCTGGGAAGGTCATAAATGATGATCACATGACCCCGGGATGCTGCAACCAAACACAAGGCCAGATGCCACACAATCAAATTTTGATCACGTGACCAAAATGGGGATTGCTTGTAAGTGAAAAAACTGGTTGTAAGTCACATTTTTCAGTGCTGTTGTAACTTTGAATGGTCACTAAATGAATGGTTATAAATTAAAGGCTACCTGTTCTTCATACCTCTTACAAGAATGGCATACAACAAGCTCTGTCTTCTTGAGTCAGAGTCAGGCTACACACTTTTTGTAATGATTCATGTTTGGAATCCTCAATTTCACATGGTTGTCTCCAATTTCTAAGATCAAAATATTATCCGACTGCCTTGGAACGCTTTTTAAATCTTGTTCCTGTTTTATTTTTGTCTTAAACTGAATGAATTTAAGTTCATTTATTGCAGAGTAAGATATGCTTTTTAAACCTATGGGGCATGTCAGTTAATGCGCTCAAAATTTCAAGGTATTTGAATATTATATTGCCACTGCAAGATGCCAACTGAAATGGCCCTACAGGAATGGATTGAGCAGACAAAACAAATAACCCTTAAACAGAAACTTACAAGCTAGAATAGATACCACTGATATGGATTCATCTTCTAATGACTGCATATATATAAATTCTCATTATTTTGAATATAGGTTGTCCTCAACCTACGGCCAGAATTTAGCCCAAACGGCTAAGCAAGACAGTTGTTAAGTGAGTTTTGCCCCATTTTACAACCTTTCTTGCCAGTTATGTGAATCACTGCAGTTGTTAAGTTAGTAACACAGTTGTTAAGTGAATTTGGTTTCCCAATGGACTTTGCTTGTCAGAAGGTCACAGACGTTTATCACATAACCCCAGAACACTACAACCGTCATAAATATGAGCCAATTGCCAAGCATCTGAATTTTGATCACATGACCACGGGGATGCTGCAATGGTCGTAAGTGTGAAAAACAGTTATCAGTCACTTATTTCAATACCATTGTAACTTTGAACAGTCAGTAAACAAACAGTTGTAAGTCGAGGACTACCTGTAGTGTCCAACAAACAATAACCTTGCTAAGCGTGATCGCTTTTACTAGTCCACTTTCATCATACACCCAAATCATGTGAGTTTTATGCTTCCCGATCTTCACCTCAACAAAGTAATCAGCCTGTATTTTCATCCAGGGATGACAATAGGCCGATGATAGCCATCATCTCCAAATCTATAACTGGAAACGTCTTCTTCTACTTTTGCTCTTCTTCAGACGTATATCGTCATGAGTAAAGTCACTGCATTAAAAATTCTGCTTTTTAAACACGACGTTTAAGTCAAAACCAATCAAACTTCACGATGACTCATTGGCATTTTATGTGAACAAAATCTTGTTCTCACAGGAGACTACTCTTACACTCCTAGTTTAGTTCATTACGGAGACAGATTTTAAATTATGCTGGGTAGAAACCAAATATTTTTAAAGGCGTCTCAGAGCGTTTTTGAAGGAGGATAAAAATCATAGATATTGGAAAGAATTTGGAGAATCATCAGGTTTAGACTCCCCATTATATAAATCTTTATAAATGGACATTCATTCTCTATTTAAATCTAGTGCAGGTAGTCCTCGACTTAGAAAGATTCGCTTAGACCGTTTTCACACTTAACCACAACTGCAGCATGCCCGTGATCACCTAATCAAAATCTGGGCACTTTGGCATCATGTGATCACTATTTGTAACCTTCCCAGCTGGCATCCAACAAGCAAAGAGTCAATGGAGGAAGCCAGATTTACTTAACAATTGAATGATTCACTTAACAATTGCAATGGTTTGCAGTTGTGGCAAAAAAAAAAAAAGGATGTAAATTGTGGCAAAAAGAAGATGTAAAATGGGGCATGACTCATGTAACAAACTGTCTTGCTTAGCAATGGAAAGTTTGGGCTCAACTGTGGTCATAAGTCCTGTGTGCTGACAGATTATTCTATATCTCTTATCTTTAACAATATCTTAGCAAATCTGAGTCCCACGTACCACCATGTAGAAGTGTCCTAAGATGGTCTCAATAAAAATCAAAACATCTCAGAAGAGTCCCTGATGCCCAAGAATCCCACACTACCAAACACTTGTCTAAAATTCAGCATAAAAAAACACTAAGCAATTTCCATACCTGTTGGATCTACTTGAAAACATACCTGCTCCATCTTCAGGTTGACAGCTTCTCAGATATTTAAAGACGGCTGTAAAACATCACAGCAACTATTTGAAATGGCAGGCCAGCTTCTCAAAATGACAGCTTGGCCTCCACTACTGATTTTCTCTGAAACTATTTCACCAGAGAGGCGAGTGTGCCTCTCTCTACAAAACACAAGATAGTCTGGATAGAAAATCTGGTAAAAGAATAAAGAAGACTTCCCGGATGGCAAAAACATTGCCTTTTGAGAAAACTGATGCATGTAATTTTGCCATTTAATCATCAAATGCATCATCAGGTTTTGTGCACGGTGACTTCTGCTATTATCAAGAAATTAGGTTTTTACTCCATCAAAAGATGCTTCTCAGCTGCAGTCAAGTATCATTCAGTGATTCCAAGAACACTGATGAGAAAGGAAATTAAAGGATAAATCAAAAACCGCCTTAATTCTCGTTTGGTGGATGGTCAGGGACATGATGGACCATGTTCTGCTGAGCTTTGATGAAGTAGGCATTTGCAAAATCAGGATGACCCCACTACTATCACTCCAAAGAAGAGAGACCACAAAAACCATACCAACAAGAATCTCAACAAAAAACCAACCATAAAAAGTGACAGAGAAGTTTGCACTAGAATATTTCAAAAGATAAAAATTAAGGAAAAAGACAACATTCTACGTTAACTGTTGTACCCATTCCCAGATTATCCATTTTGTCATGTATTGTTTGTGTCGGATCATATTAAGTGAGGAGCACTGGAAATATGTCATTCTGGTTTGAAAGCTGCAAAAGCAACAGAAAATGTGACTTCCTAATAAATAAATAAGCTGTATCCCATGCAAAGATGGTCCCCAAGCATTGGTCATTCCATGTTCCTTGTCAGGTTCTACTAAGACAGGCATGAACTGGGCTGGAACTTCCCAGAGATGCAACACAACACAGTTCAGATTAAACACTGTTAATTCAAGAAGAACCACGTCAAACAGGAGACAGCCACTGAGACAGAGGTTCAAATTTATTTCCTTCTGTTCAAATCCAGCATCCTCTTCTCTTCCCTTTCCCTGTCACACAATGATATTTGCCCCCTCTTTTCCCATACTAAGTAAGGCTGCCTGTTACACAATGCATAAGGTAGTCCATGACTTACAACCATTTGTTTAGCAACCATTCAGAGTTACAACAGCACTGAAAAGGGGGACTTACAATTGTTTGTAATTACAATTACAACCATTATAGCAGGGGTCCTCAAACTTGACCACTTTTAAGACTTGTGGACTTCAATTCCCAGAATTTCCCAGCCAGCATGGCTGGCTGGGGAATTCTGGGAGTTGAAGTCCATAAGTCTTAAAGTGGCCAAGTTTGAGGACCCCTGCGTTACAGCATCCCTATGGTCATATGATCAAATCTGGATACTTAGCAACTGGTTCATATTTACGACAGCTGCAGTGTCCCGGGGTCATGTGATCATCTTTTGTGACCTTCTGACAAGCAAAGTCAATGGGGAAGCTAGATTCACTTTAAAACTGTGTTACTAACTTAACAATCACAGTGATTCACCTAACTGTAGCAAGAAAGGTCTAAAATGGGGCAAAACTCACTTAACAACTATCTCACTTAGCAACAGAAAATTTGGGTTCAATTGTAGATACAAGTGAAGGACTATCCGAATCCAGTCTTCTCTGGAATTCTAACTATGAGATGTGGTGCTGACTACAAGATTGGCTGGTTTCAAAAAATGGGATGGACCGATTCATGGAAGCCACAGAGAACAATGTCTATTTGTTTTGATGGCAGTGAGATTACCTCTGAAGGCCATCTCCTAGGGGACTAGTAGGCTTCCTTATGCAGTTGGGTGGCCATTGTAAGATCAGACTTCTGGATTAGATTGGCCAGTCCAGCAGGAGAACAATTATGTTCTTATAGCATAAGCCAGGGGGTCTCCAAGCTTGGCAACTTTAAGACTTGTGGACTTCAACTCCCAGAATTCCTCAGCCAGTCATAGTGATTGGGTAATTTTGGAAGTTGAAGTCTACAAGTCTTAATGTTGCCAAGTTTGAAGACCCATGGCATAAGCAAAGTTCCATTCCTGTTCTGGGAATCTTCAGTTGTTATATGAAACACTGACATGCCCTGGAGTCTTTGGTCAAATCCTTGAAGAGGAAGGGTGCTACCCATTACCACCAAAAACTCTGTAACACAGGCTTCTTGTATATCCAAGTGAAGGTCCATTATCCAACAACAAAACAGGGCATACACTGAATGGAATACATGACACTATTGATATGTTAGGACATCAAACATAATAATCAAACCAACGAGAACATCTGGAAAAAAATATGGGGAAAGATACACAGCTACATAGAAAGGATCTTGCGCTATTTAAGATTATAGCCAAGGAAGTTGTTTTTGCAGAAATTAAGAATGAATTAAACTGGTAGCACTGAATTGAAGATTCAATTTATTACGACCTTCCTAATTCAAGAAAAATCTCATTATTCACGTACTATAAAGGTCTGAAAACAATTCATTAGCAACGCTAGTTTATATTTACATGAGTATACGTAATTCATATTAAAGTATGCGTCATAGTCATCTTGGAGAAGGTTTGTCGATGTGGTTGCTAAGAGTCAACCTTGACTGGATGGTACACAATCAATCAATACTTAAGATATTTAATACAGTAAACATATATTAAATAACACTTTTGGCTGTCTGAGTCAGCCTTGATTCCTGGTGACTACATGAACAAGTCCTTGCAGTTTTCCTGGCAAGATTTTCAGAAGTGATTTGCCTAGATCCGAGTGAGCACTGGCCCAAGGTCACCCTGCTGGCTTTATGACTAAGGCAAGATTAGAACTCATGATCTCCTGATTTCTGGCCTGGTGCCTTAGCCACTACACCAAACTGGCTCTCAAATAACAATTTACATAATCATTATTATATGAAAGGCTTTTTTAAGCTATTGCCAGGTCCTGCAAAGTCTTTGAAGTATTCCTAGTGTATTATACCACGTACAAAGGATCTGCTTACTAACCATATTTATATTTTGATGCTCACACGCAATCTGTCTACAACTTCAATTCTCGTTAACATTAGACAATTCACTGTAAGCCATAAGCCATATGAACTGTAAGCCATATGAATAAAAAGTCTTCGACTTACAACAGTTTAATTACTGGTCAAAGGCACTGAAAAAAGTGACTTATGACCATTTTCACCATTTTTCACTTCACTATCACCAGTGCTCAACATTGAGCAACTTTCAATGTAGCATCCTCACGGTCACGTAATCAAAATTCAGATGTTTGGCAAACAGCATGTATTCATGATAGTTGCAGTGTTATGGGATCATGTGATCATCTTTTGCGACCTTCTGACAAGCAAAGTCAATGGGGAAGCCAGATTCACTTAACAACCATGTTACTAACTTAATAACTGCAGTGATTCACTTAACAAGCAAGAAAGTTCATAAAATGAGGCAAAACCCATTTAACAGCTGTCTCACTTAGCAACAGAAATTTTGGGCTCAAGTGTAGTTGTATGTCAAGGACTATCTGTACGAGACCAAGCCTAGTTTTCAGTCCTCAAGTTAAAAAGGGGGGCCAACATATAGCTTCTATTTTGGGAAGCCTAGGAGAACCTAACTTGGGATCAGGAGCCAAAGGCTGTACATTTTACTACAGGTTATCCTTGAGTTATAACTATAATATGTTATGACAGTTGTAAAGTAGAACACCACTTAACCCAGACACAATTTTATGACCTTTTTTTGCTAAGCCAAATGCTACAGTCATTAAACACTGCTCACTATGGGGCGTGTTTTGCCAGAAACTGGAAGTAAATGCCAGTTTCCAGCAAAATCGTCCTAAATCGAAGTCACCTGATTGTGGGGCGATACAAACGGCTGTAAATGGAGGTAAGTTGGCGAGTGTCCAAAATGTGGTCACATGACCAGGGAGGCAATGTTCAAACTTCAAAATTGGCTTTGGGGGTGGGGGTCCATTGTGTAACTTCACACAGTTGGTAAATGACCCGTTGCAAGTCTAGGACCACCTGTAACACTTCACACCTTTCGTTTCTAATGTTCCTCCCACATAGCCAGCTAGCACTGCTCATGTTACCACATGCAAGAGTCAGCGCATGGACACCATTACAACAGCCACTCTGAGGCCCTGCTGAATCCTGCGCATATCAGGACTTTCCACACAGAAAGATTTTCGAGATTTTTTTTTCCCCTCCTACAGCTACTTAAAAGTATTTGGCCTAAAGCCATTATTTGCAAAAGCACCTAGATTAAAAAAAAAAAGAAAGAAACGATGCTTAATTCCATTTCCTTTCTCCAAAGCCATACCGAAGACACACGCTGCGTTACACTATTTCCAGCTCCCCTGCTAAAAATAAGACTCATGTTTTCTGAGTAATGCTGATTTCTCAGCAATAGGGGATATTGGGGGGGGGGAGGGAGTCAGAGGGAGGGAGAAAAAACAGGGACGACAAGGCAGCAGGCCAAAAGAGAAATTAGAAAAAGAATCTATTATCATTAACGGCGCTGTCACTAGGAGTGAAAACTAAATGAATTTGATGCTTTTAGATCAGTCATTAGCCAGACCCACCCGGAGGGTGATCACGGCTGATTGTTCAACCGATGACATTGGGAAGTGAGGAACAGCAGAGAGGGACCTAAGCCACCATCCTTCCCTTCCGCTCTTGTTCTCAGCAACAAAACCATTTGTACCTGTCTTCTCCCCAACCTTCTTGATATACCCACCAATGTCCTTCTCAGTGATGGGGATGGACTACAACTCCCAGCATCCTTCAGTGGCCAGCTGTAATTAGCCACATGAGGGGGAAAATATTTATATATTTATGTATTTATTTATGTATGGATGTATGGATATATGTATGTATGTATGTATGTATGTATGTATGTATGGATGGATAAATAAATAAATTTATTTATTTATTTATTTATTTATTTATTTGCTTACTTGTTTATTTACTTACTTATTTTATTTATTTATTTATTTATTTATTTGCGCCCATCTTACCATAGGGTAACTATGGGCGGCTTACAGTTACACATACAGTTAAAACATAAAAAATTAAAATCAGACATTAAAACCAAAGAAACATGGGGAGGACAGGGGCAGAATGGTGGTGGTGGGGAGGTAGGATCTATTATTACTCAAGCAACCGCCTCGATTGCACGGTTCCTGCCCTGGGGCCCCAAGCCGACTGGCAGAGCCACGTCTTTAGGCCCTTACGAAAAGATAGGAAGGTTGGGGGCCCACCTCACATCGGGGGTGGGGTGAGGGTGGGGACGCAAGATGTTCCAGGGGGCAGGAAGCAACAGCAGAGAAGATCCTCTGTAAAGTTTTTTTAAAAAATGGTTTTACTTAATCCTGAAAGAAGACAAGATGGGCAGCCACTGTGGGAAAAGAACCTCCTCCTGGTTTCAAAATTTTTGGTCAGCCATTTGTCTGACATGGTTGAGGGCCTGTTGGTGAGTCACCTGCAGTGATTCACCAACAAACGTGGCCAAAAAGGTAATAAAGTCAGGCACGACCGAACAACCGCCTTGCTTAACAATAGAAATTCTGATGCTAGTTGTGGTCATAAAGTTGAGGGCTACCTATAGTCTTATTCACTGTTTATGCACATACTCAGCCAATTACATTCCACGAGGATTTTTTTTTATCCTCTCCTTTGTACTTTATCCAACATATTTCAGATCTAGGCTAGCATACTTGGGACTTTGGGAAGGATTGTTGCTCTCTTGATTTTCTTCCCTCTCCTATGCTGGTACCTCAGTACTCATCGTTAATTAGTTCCAGGAGACGCAATGAGTACCAAAAATGCTGAGTATCAAAACAAATTTTTCCCATAAGGAATAATGTAATGAGTGAGTCATAAGGCAGCCATTGACAAGTTCTAGTTTGTGTGTTGAGTACCAAACAAACAATGGGTACCGGGACAAAATTTTCACGAAAAAATGTATGAAGTACCAAATTCGATGAGTTTCAAAGCAGTTGAGTACCAACGTACCACTGTACTTAGATCTGTTGTACTTTTACACACTATAGGATCCTACTGAATTTGCAGATAGCCTTCTCCTGTGAGGGAGGATGACCCACAAATCCTAAGAAACAGAAGGCAATATACATTATTTTTGCAGAATGTTACCTAGAAGTAAAATATATTGCTATTTTACTCAAATCTAGCAGTTTGTGAGTCTTTTTGCTGGCTTACTCTTTTGCACAAGGAAACAAAACCAAATAATTAAAACTAATGCAGCAGTGAATAACTCCAAGATCAGTTATCCGAATAGAAAATTTGGAGGAACTGTAGATAGCAATTTCCTTGAGTCATTCTTTAAGATGTTCTTGAACTTCACATCTGCTCAGAAAGGCCACAAGCAAGTGAACAGAACTGCAGTCCAACAACATCCTCAAGAACGAGAAGTTAAAAAAAAGAAAATAACTTACACAACAACACATACAGTACGTATACCTGCCTTTTATGTCCTGATCAGCGTATACTTGAGGACATCATGGCAGCATGACAGAACGCAATTAATGTTGCTAGTTTCTGAGCAAACTCTGTGTAACTTGTATTTTATATTTTAAATTTTATGTCACTTAGCATGCCTTATTTTAATTGTGATGCTTCTGACACAAATAAACAAACTTACACAACAGGGAAAATCCTTTTAAAGATGCATTTTTCCTATTGGTTTAGAAATCTTTTTTTTTTCCAAATGGAAAAAAACAACCAAATTAGCTCCTCTAATCTACACATCTATCATCATGGGAAGCAGGAAGATTATTTTCATCAATTCACCAGAGCAACCATTTTCCCAAACATTACAACTGTGTAATTTCCCACTCCTAATCCCATTTCAATTAAACAAAAGCATTTATAAATGATGGCTAAGAATGGACAGGTGCAGATCCGTGATCAATGATCGTTTAACCAACCACCTGTTAAATTTTAGCCTCTCATTAGCCTGTAACTAATATATTTGTGCAGCCAGTGGAAGAGAGAGTTTGCATGAACCTCTGGTGGAGTTTCATTGCTCTGAGGCAAAGCTCCTGCTTTGTATGGAGAGAAGCCCAATTTTAATTCTAAACACTTTTCTGAGATTCTAGCAAAACCAACGAGAGCCTGAACAGATCGGCCTTCACCACCATGATAGCCAGCCAACTCTATGATTGGTGTACAAAAGGTGTTCCCTCTATTCTTTCTCAACTTTAGCAACTTGAAGATGGGTGGACTTCACCTCCCAGAATTCCTCAACCAGCACTGCTGGCTGGGGAATTCTGGGAATTGAAGTCCACCCATCTTCAAGTTGCCAAGATTGAGAAACACTGCTTTTGACTTTTATTTGACCAGGGACATTTTAATGATTATTGTATTGTACAGTTTTCATTCGGTTCTTAATTGCTGGAGGTTCTTGGAGATTGTGGAAATATTCACATTTAATAAATAAATAAATACACTATAATTGGGTTGGGATTACAGCTCCCAGATGTCTCCTATCTGGAGGGCCTATGGTTAAGAAAAGCCCGATCATTTTAGTTTGATCAGTAAGGCAGAACATCCTACTCCTCAAGTCTTACACCTTCCCAAAGCTATGCCCTGATCTCCTGTCAACATTTTTGTCAGGCCCATTTTGAGGCACCCTCGCAGGGGAACACACAGCTCAACCACAACCGACTTACGATTTTGACAAAGAAGTCCACAACACCACCTTTGGAGTGTCATCTGAGCGGATATGAGATATATGTCCTCCTATTATACAATGTTATCTCCAGGAAGTGTGCCAAATCCCAAATACACAAATGTGTATATATACAGTAAGTAGTCCTTGACTTACAGCAGTTCATCTAAATGACTATTCAAAGTTACAACATCCCTGAAAAAAGTGACTTATGACCGTTTTTCACACTTACGACTGTTGCAGCATCCCCCTGGTCACATGATCAATTTTCAGATGCTTGGCAATAACTCATTTTTATGATGACCACAGGGTCCCGGGGTCATATGATCACTTTTTGTGACCCTCTGACAAGCAAAGTCAAAGGGGAAGCTAGATTCATTTAACGAACGTGTTACTAATTTAACAAATGCAGCAATTCCCTTAAAACTATGGTATGAAAGGCCATAAAATGGAGCAAAATTCACTTAACAACTGTCTCATTTACCAACAGAAATTTTGGGCTCAGTAGTGGTCGTAAGTCGAGGGCTACCTGTAATATATATACACACATAAAAGATCCACTTGACTAACCCAACCGTTGTATTCTATTCCCAAACTGTACTAAGCCATAATTAGGTTAACTTTGCTTGACCCGCTGGATTCACATTGAACTAAATCATAAACATTGGTTCACAAACAAAAATAGCTGAGTTCACAATCTATGCACCCTACATAGGACATCAATGTAGTCAGCTTTCCACTGAAAATAAGCCATTTGCAGTTTTACCTAGAAAGTAGTCAAATTTGGTTGCAATAATAGAAAAAAAATCTTTCTAGTTAATGCTAAATGAATAAGAATCCAGTGACTAGATAGTCCTCGACTTACAACAGTTCATTTAGTGACCATTCGAAGTTACAACGGCAATGAAAAAAGTGACTTACAACCATTTTCACACTTACGACTGTTGCAGCATTCCCACAGTAACATGGGGATAAAACTTCGGATGCTCGGCGACTCAGGTTTATGACGGTTGCAATGTCCTGGGTTCACGTGATCCCGTTTTGCAACCTTCTGAGTAGCAAAGTCAATGAGGGAAGTTCGATCACTTAATATCCATGTGATTCACTTAACAACTCCAGCGATTCATTTAACAACTGTGATAAAAAAAAGGTTGCAAAATTGAGCGCAACTCCTTAGTAACTGCCTTGCTTAGACAAGGAAATTCTGGTCCCGATTATGGTCATAAATCGAGGACTACCTGTATGCCCAAGCAACTATACACAAATGTAGCTTATGCACCTATAGAATGCAATAAATAAGTAAAGATAGGAAAATATGTTCCTTCTTCTTCCTTCTTCAGTCACAGTTCCTAGTGACTGAAACCACTTGGACCGCTACATTCCTTCATAGGAACCCTGACTTATCCATGACAGGTAAACTAACCACAGGACCTATCTTTTAAATCTGTGGTACACAAAAGAGTTTCCTCGGTGAAATTTTCATATTATCTGAGTTGTTTCACTCAGTACAATTCCCATGTATCAGAGAGTCAGAAATAAAATCAACTCATTGAGTAACATCAGGCCAGTTAACACCTCGCCCCTATCTAGTTCACAGAGTTACTGGCCAAGTCCTTCAATTTTGTTTGAACTCTAAGAGAAATGATAGATATAATTATAAGACAACAAACAAACAAAATACTGGTTGCCAGTCTCATCTTGCCAGTGGGCGACAAGTTTTCCAACAGAATAACCAGCTCATTCTTTCCCCCAGAGCATTCAGGAATCTATTGGATTCCATACATTTTCAGGGATAAATCAACCTCAACCCAGAGGGATGGGAGAACGTTTAGTGCTGAATTGTTTAATCCTTGAGCATGACAAAGGGATTAGTAGTGTTCTTCCTATCTTCAGATCATTGTTCTCCTGCCCAGAAGGAAAGGACAATGTGTGGTCTGATAAATGGAACATCCTCATGGTTATCATATCAAGACTGTGAAATCCCAAGACAACAGCCGCCAGGGAGGAGGTAATTGAAGCCCCCATAATTCATTGCTGCTCCCCAAGGCATCTATCTAGTCAGCGGTATATCAAGGTGGTAACATGCCCAGCCTTATCCTTATTTATTTATTTAGAAAATTCATATGGCTGCCCACTCACTCTCAGCGACTCTGGATGGCTTGCAAAAAATAGAAATCCAATATACAACCATATACAATATACAACCCCCCCCATCACCCTGGCAACAGCAATCGGTTAAATAAGTCACTTGATGGGCTCCATCCCACTCTGGGCTGCCCAGGCCATTTGACAAAACCAGGTCTACAGGGCCTTGTGAACAAGTATCAAAGTGGGGTCCAGTATAATCTCTATGGAGATGATGTTCCAAAGGGAGAGAGCCACCACCGAGAAGGCCCTGCTTTTGGGGTCCCACCAGATATACCTCCTTAAGAGAGGGGACCCTCAATGTTCCCTGCCTTCCCACTCTGATGGGTCAGATGGATGTAACCAGGCAGAGACAGTCGTTCAGATAACCAGGTCCCAAGCCATATAGGGTTTTATCGGTGATGACAAACACCTTGAATTCTACCTAGAAGTAAATTCACAGCCAATGCAGCTCCTGCATGAGAGGTAACACACGTGCACACCTGAGCCTGCACAAAACCATGTGGGCTGCTGCATTTTGAACCAATTGGAGCTTCCAGATATTTTTCAAGGGCAGCCCCATGTAGAGCATGTTGCAATAGTCAAAATGGGAGGTAGCTAGGGCATGAGTGACTGTGAGAAAGGATTGTTGGTCCAGGAAAAGGCAAAAATGGTGCATAGTTACTTATCACCTAACACAAGATGTAGACCCACAAATCTGGCTGCAGATCATGAAATTCCTTGGGAAATATGATAGGTTCCCCACCCTAAACATAGATACATACGGTAGATAAAATCAACTATGAGATCAACCACCAGATCACCATCCTCAGCCACAATTAAATCAGATCTTAGTTTGAACTGCCTTGTACTAAATTAGACCTCTAGGCTTGAGGGCACCATGGTTGAATTAGCTACGTTCTTTTAGAGAAGGACTTTGCTGCTTTTTGCCTCGAAATTCAAAAGGTCACATGTACCTACCCACATGTTCAGGTCATTATAAATCACACTACAAAGGCAGGCAAAAAACTTAAATCTTGAACAAATCCATACGGAGGAAGGCAAAAAGTATCCTGGTGCTTGGTTTTTAAAATGCTTTAAAGATTAAACCCAGAAAACCACCAAAGACAGTCCAAAATGCACTTTATGAGATCAGATCTGAGCCCCAATTAAAACACCTGAATTGTATACATGGGCAAGCAAATTATTTTTATGAAATAATTTGCAAGGCTATACTAACCCCTGAACTGCTCCCCACTGCTCTGTAAGTTATAGTCATAGCATCTAAGGCAGGGGTCCCCAACCCCGTCCTCAAACCCCGGTCTATGGACCGGCACCAGTTCACGGCAAACAAACAAAGCCCCATCCGCAGGATGCAGAGGGTACATGAAACCACGCCCCCTCCGGTCCACGGAAAAACCTCTCTCCAGGGAACCGGTCCCTGGCGCCCAAAATATTGGGGGGGGGGGACTGATCTAAAGAAAGCAGTTTTTCATGGCATCCTTATCCTGTTGATAAATGATAAACTGCAGAGAAAATTTACCACACCGAGCTTTGGTCATTTAAAAATGCTTAGGCAAAGATAGGGAGGTAATAACCCTCAAACCAGTAAATATCTCCACTGCTCATTTTGTATCACCAACAGTTATACTGCAAATATGCACAACCTTGCGTTAAAGATCATTATCATCCCAAAAGAGGACAGCTAAGGTTGCAAATCTTTGGGGGTCAAGGCCTACAGAGTTTGCTCACACCTGCAGCCCTATTTCACCAATGATAACATTTCCGTAAATCCAATCATCAACCGATTCAGCTGAACTTTTGCATTCTAAAAGCAAACACGGACTATTTAAACTAGGATAAATTAACTTTTCAGAGCCAAAGCTTTCTTTAGGTGAGTGATCTTAAAAGCCTGTGCATTTGTTCATAGTTAGGAAAAATTGCGGCAATAAATCTCAAGTCCATTCTGCCCTTGTTAAGGGCAATTCATTTGCCTTCAGAATCTTTTTACATATCATTTTCATAACAAGTGCTTATTAAAACACAAACTTTGCTAAAGCAGAACAGACCAGACAGAGAAACTTTCAAAACGTAAGTGCAGGATAAAAATATGGCTTTTCTATGTAAGAAATGCAAGGCTGAATACACAAAACCTGACGTATATTTTAATATTTTCACTGCGGCTTTGAGATATTAATGCAAGTTGGGAGGTAAGCACAAAAGGGGGGGGTGAAACTATACAAGGAGGATTTAGATCGCACGTTACCAAAACTCCAGACCTTGGGATCAAACTCTAAAATGATAGTTTGTACTAAGTAGACAGAAATCATCGAGCAAAAAATTGAAGTAGTTACATTAGGAACACTGCAAGTGCTTTTCAAAATGAGATTAGCACTGACATCTTTCCAACAAAGACAAGGAAGGGATAAAACCACCAAAGTAAGATGCTTTCATAAAAGATATATTTTGGCAGCGCCGAGTTTTATATTTGAATCAAACTTTTCAGTTTGTTAGAATTTTCGTAACGTCCGAAAGCTGCACACTTTTCTCTCCCATTACGTTCAATGTATTGTATCTCTGTGCTACCTACTTTATCACTGGAGAGAGGGGGAAATTCAGTAAATGGTATTTTTCTTAAAATAGTCTCTAAAATTGGAAGAGTTGGATTAGATATGACTGCTCTGACAAGCCCAGAAGATAATCTGGAAAAAAACAACTATTCAGTCATCAAGCATATATTTTCTTGAACTTCCATTAAGGAATAAAATGTTTCAATCTAGTTTACACACTTAATCAATGGGCGTAATGCAGAAATGCCTAATCTTTTCCATGCTTGCAGCTTTCAAGCATCTTTTCCTGTCCAATCAGGAGGATCCTTACAACTTTTTGCCATTTTCATTTCATTTTGTCCTGCTTGTACCTTTTGTCTAACTTCACAAAACCTGTAAAAACCAATGTCACTTGGAATGAATCAGCACCACCCTGAAGCACTGACATACCTTAAAGCTTTTCAAACACATTAATTCAATTTATGCCAAACCACAATTATGGACTTAATAGAATGATATAATCCCTTCTCCCATAAACAGAAAAAAGGGAGTAAGACTTCCATCCACTTTGGATTGACACCTTTTCAAAATTAACAAGCCACACACATAGCTTTATTCTAAAGCAGTGATTTTTCAAACTTGGCAACTTTAAAATATATGAACTTCAACTCCCAGAATTCCCTAGCCAGTAATGGCTGGCTGGGGAATTCTGGGAGTTGAAGTCCACACATCTTAAAGTTGTAAAGATTGAAAAACACTGCTGTAAAGATTCCTGACACCACAGAAAGAAGACTAAATTATTATGAAAGTTCAATACAAAAGCAGGTCTTGAGAAATGGATTCCATTGTGCTGGATGTTTCTAACAAAGATCAGACCACCATTTATCTGGGTTGGGTTATTCCATCACTTAGGGAGTTGAACCTTATGGTACATATGGATTCCAAACTTTATTCTTCTGGAAGCATTAACCAAAATTTGGGATTTAAATGTTGGTTAGCCAAAAGCTGCGTTCTTACATACTAAGCCAAAATCTAAGAAACCACATAATGATTTAGTGTGATGTCTTCACTTTTTGTTGTCTCTTTCCAGTACATATTTCAAAAATGGTTTGGTTTGATGGATTAATTACATCATCAAATTTTCAAGGTAGGGATACATACTGAATTATTTTGCTTTCACTGAAATAAATTTCACTCTGTTTATTAGCCTACGTCTATATTCCCCTAACTAGTTTATTTTGCAGAATGGCTGAGGGAGAAGGCTCTTTATCTAAAACACTGTTATTGCAGCTTCATTATTATTAATTCTAAAGAAAGTAGAATTATTCCGTTGCACTTCTATGGCTGACATTACTATAGTTTAGGGACGTAAATTTGCCATTTTAACAGATGTTTTACCCATTTTAGTGAGGGTGACAGCATTTACCGCAAAGGATGTACTTGAAAAAGAAACCCAGAATATTTTTTTAATTCGAAAATATGCATCGACATGAGTACAACAACTCTTCTTAGTCACTATTTTCTCTAGTAGCTGTGTACTTTAAAATGTGCACATTAACTATAATCTCCTACAGGAATATAACAAAGGTTAGGAACTGGATTTCAATATTTGGAATTCTCTGCAGTCTTATTACTAATGCTTTCTCTGCTGGAGATCAGTTGGATCCACTGCTGTTATCTACATGGCACCACTTTAAGATGTCATTCTCTGCCCTGGCATTTCAGAGGGTTGTGTAGCGTGTTTGTATACTGTTTTAATACTTAAATTGTTTTAATGTGGTGTTACCTTGGGGTTTATTGTATTGTAACTCTGTCTAAGATGATAAGCAGATTTTCTTAGAAAACACTTTGAATACATAAATCATACAAACTCTCCCCCCCCCTCAATAAAAAGTAGAGGAAATGGCAGTCATTTTTTTCCCTTTAAAATCCCACATTCGGAGGTGGACGTAAGGCAGCTAATGAGTTCAAAAATCTCTACCTTATTCCTTTCCAGATCAAACTTTTATACCGGTTCCAGTTTTTGAGAAACATTCTGGGGGAGTGGGGGGGAGCGGTCCCTTTCTATCCCATTTTGACACTTGGGCAATTTGTGCTTGTACTATTATACTCCTTCCTCTTACCCAGGCAGAAAGCAACCATAAATAACTCCATGGAAAAAAAAAAAGTCAGTATAAATTAGCATGGGAACCCTGCAGATTCAAAAGGTCGGGCAACGTTTGCGTGGAAAGCTGGGAAGAAGAGGAAAACAAAGTCAAAGAGAACTTCAGCAGTCCTGCAAATGCTTTACTCTGATAAACGCTCCAAATTCATTCATGGTTGCAGACAGAAATTCTAAGAAAGGAACATTAGGTGCTTGCAGATGTCCTTGAAAAGGGACAGTCCAAATATCTGCTAGTTACATTCCCTCCCTCCCTCCCTCCGTTTCATTATTCCCACTTTTCTTCTGCTCTTCTTCCTAACCCAACAGGACACTGAAAAACTACCCCATGCCCACTACTACAGATCAATTAGTCTTTGATGATTACTTCCCTCCAGGAAAACAGACGAGAGAGATCAACTAAATGGGAGTTTTGGCCCAAGTGACCACAGCTAAATCAGTCCCAACTGCAAGGAGTCTCCAAACTTGGGGGAGATGCATGGTTAACACTCGTGGCTCCAGAAGGACAATGTCAGTTTGTATTTTAAAAAGAAACTCATCCCACGGACCGAAAACAGTTGCTCCGTGTTAAAACAACATTGTGATTTAAGGGGGGGGGGAGAGGAACCTAGCAACTACCTAACCCAGACAGATAGCCAACTCTGAAAGTTGGCTTTGCAGCCACCTCCCCAACCGGAGGTAGCCGTTGGACAAAAGCTGTTTTGAATATGACCGAGATGTCCTTGCAAGCAACCCACAGCATAATACAAGGCAGCTCTAAGAGTTGGGGGTGGGTGGGGAGGAGAAAATAGGTCACTCATCCAATCAAATTTAAGACCTTTTGTTTTCAAAGCCTCTTTCTTTCCCGTCTTTTTTTTTTTCTTTCTCAAAAGCTTCGGACCCTCCTCACCCCAACCCAAAAAAAAGCTAGTGAATTAATGAACTAGCCCTATTCACAAGTTATGCCCAAGGGGGGAGGAAAAAAAACAGGAGAAGGGATGAGCAGCCATTTCTCTTTTGCACCAAGAAAAACAAACACGGTTCTACATTCATCACTCCCCCCCCCCAAAAAAAGACAGAAAGAAAAGCACACGCTCAACTTCAAACCCTTCTAGCTTTGTCAATACACCGCAGCTGCTCAGCGTAGCAATATAGAAAACACCCACCACTCCGAAAGACTTGTTGTTTTTTAACCAGGCAATGCCAAATGACACAGGACCCATAAGGAGTTGATTACCCCTGGAGTAATACTTTGCTCACAACTCTCTGGCGTTTCTCACCAGTCTTAAGATACACAAGGCATGGCATGTCAACCTTTAAGGAAGAAAAAAAAATATCTCTTCTGTTCCATTCCCCCCCACCCCACTTCCATCTTGCTTCCCCCAATCTGCTCTAACCAGCAACTAATGCAACTCACAGCATGCCTTAAAATTCATTATTGATTATTCTTTCTTACCTTAGGTTGAGCTCTTCGGGGAAATGCAACTTTGGGGTCAATCTGCGGGATGGGGGGTGGTGGAGGGGGGAGAAATGGAAAGCAAGATCATTTGCATATTTTCTGTAGAAAGGCAAAAAAAACCCGTACAACTGAAAGACTGCGCTGAATCATTAATCCTTCATTTCTCAGGTATAAGATTTCTTGCAGAGGAGCTAGCGGGAAAAGTCGTAACACGCAGAACAGAAAGGAAAACAGCATGTTCAGTGACTTAACTGTTGGGAACTTTTAAAAAGTCTCCTTCCTCTTTCCTTCTTCAAACAAGTACTAATTCGATCGTCCAATCCTGAATGTCAGACACAATCTGCCTTATTATTAAATACATTATATGTATTTAAAAATATGAATATGAATATGAATGACATTTTGGGGAGAGGATTATTCAGTCCATTTGTGTTTATTTTCTTTTCTGCTGTTAAGGCCTCCACAGTTTAAGAGACATTTAAATAGCAACTGCCTCTTTTAGGGAAGTTTTTTATGGCTGCAAAAAAAAAAAAGTTGAATGATTGGATCTGATTTTGTATTTCATAATTAAGATACAATGGATACATGATTTCAAGAACCTAATACAAAGTTTGCATGTTTAGATTTTTACCAGATGTAGATTTCCTTTTTAAAAATAATCACCTGAAGGCATATTGATTTTTTTGTTATTTTTTTTTAAATAATAGACTGAAGGAACTTAACAAGAGAGAAATTTTTCTAAAGTCCAATTCAAAGAAACTTAACCATAGAGTCCCGTCTTTCGGCATTCTAAAGCCACAAATTTATAGCTGCCACATTACAAAAAAAATGACTTGCCAACAATATGTTGAAAAAAGTTAATAAAATTTCAAAGCTACAATCAAAATACTCCTTATCAAAGCGTAAGCTCTACAGTGAATTATACATTTGTTTCACCTCAAGTTCTCAATCTTAATGCTATTTGGCTCCAAATGCTGGCTAAAGTATTTTGAAATGAAAAGTACAAATAATTTTATTAGACACTCTTGAGTAGCAATTTGGAGAAAGGGAGTAAAATTTAGATTGAACAGAAGTAGAAATTCTCTCAGCCCTTCATAAATTTTTAGAACTAACTTTACACCCTATAAGCATGTTAATATTTTAGAACTGAATTTTATTTTTAATGGTTTCAGCCTCTTCACCAATGAAAAAGGTAGTGCTGTTCTAACTGAAATAAAGGGGAATGTTAAAAGTTCTTTCCGAGCACAATCCTATATATGTATCCCTAGTAATTGAGCAAGTCCATAATAATTTTGTAGTTTCAAAAAAACTAAAAAAATAAACTTAACCCTTCTGCCAACTGTTAACTGCCAACTTCTAAACTTTTGTTTTCATCTGGAAAAGAGTCTTAACCAAACTTTTGCTATAAAGAGGGTTTTGTGTTTTTTTCAAAGTGTCTCTGGCAGGTAGAAGAAAACCTTTGCTACTTGCATAGGAGATGATATATTCAAAGAGCTATCATTTCACTCAGAAATCTTAGCCTGCCCATTAGGAAGGCAATTTTGCTTGTAATAAAAGTTTTAGAAAGAAAAACTACGTACCTGAGAAGTGATTGATTATATCATCGTAACAGTTCATCAAGCATACACAGAAAACTCACAAAACTTTCATCTAGAAAGCTCTTCTTTTCCTAGAGAGTAACATCCAGTGGTGGGATTCAGCCAGCTCGTACCACTTCGGCAGTAGCTAATTTTTTGTTGCCCAGGCCCAGAATGGACTTCCGGAAGCGGCATCCACACAGAGAACCGGTTGTTCACATATTTGAATCCTACCACTGGTAATATCCATCTACATATATACTCATCACCAGCTAGAATATTTGGCTACCAGAGAAACACAACAGGTGTAGATTTCCCACTGTCCAAAACATTAAATGTGCCCGAGGGGTGGCAAATAAACATCATACAGCTGTCATATTAACTCCCCTTAAAGTTTTAGCTGTTACTTTAAAAAGAAAAGAGGTGCAAGATGAACGCAGCCATTTTCCAGAAATTTACCCAAGGAAGAATGGATATTATCTAACAGATGGGCACCTTTTCAAAATTGGAAGGCACTCCCCACCTTGCCAGCCTGATGCGACCCCATTCAGCAGCTCTATGCCTGTTGTGCATCCCTATGAACTATTTAAACAAGAGACAACAGAAAAAAAGAGGCTACTAAAAATAAACTTAGTTAGGTACAATGCTACTTACTGTATCTACAAGTCCTCTAGGAAATGACTAATAATAACACTATTTCTGATACCAAATGGCCATTACCTAAACCAAGCCTCTAATGTAACCGTAAACAAGAGCAGGCAACTTCCGTGTCAATAGCAAACCGAGCCGTTTCCTGTGCTCAGCGTTGAAACAGGGTCAAATGCTAGCAATACTAAAGGACAAGAAACTATCAGAGGTCTAACAAGGCAAAAAAAAGTATATTTTATGTTTTGGCTGTTGTTTTTAAACAGTGATGAGAAATCCATTTCTGAACAAACCACTCAGAAGCGTTCGCTCCCACATCCAAAATCAAAGCAATGCCATTTCATCTGGCTGGCATCACAGTATGATAGGAAGTTTCCTATAAGTATTTCCAAGCTTTCCACTTTCGACTCACAAAAGTGACCAGGGTAACTAACTTCAGATGCAAAAACCAGGGTTTGTTCACATAGTTTGCTAACCTCTCCTGGGCCCCCTTCTTCTCTGTTGTCCATTTTATAGGACAGTATAAAGAAGTTCCATCCTTTAGTTTGATCTCTAAGTCCGCCCTCCCCCCCCCAGTGCACAAAAACAAACAGCCATAAATTATCTTCCAACAATTATATCTTCTTGGAACAATACATTTAATAAGTTACCTGCCTGGATTTTTACTAAAACTATTTTAGAATTGATTTCTCAGGATCGCTCCTGAGGCTTTGGAAGCTTTCTCTCCCCCCACCCTGAAATAATTGGGGAATGTTTAAACATGAGTCGCATGTTCAGACAAGCCCAACAGGACACATACCCAAAGTTATTAGAATTTGGAGGGAGGGCAATAAAGCTAAGCTTCACTTAAGGACACTTTTAGACATAATAATCTCATTTATTTTAAAAGAGATTCATATAAAGCAAGGCTCGGTAACCTTAAGACCATAATTTCTCCATAATTTCTTGGTTTAAAGGATAATTTTACACACTTCCCTGCAAGTCAAAGTGTTGTAATGATGAAACAATAACCATCTTGAAACTAAATAAAAAACAAGCTTCTGCTCACAGTTTAAGAGACAAATTACTTTTTATTGGTGTCTCTTTAAGCTACGGAATTAAAGTTGCAACTAATTAAAATTGGCCAAATACAAACTTCCTTTCTGATGCTACAGAAGAGTTAGGATATCATGCAGAAATGGAAATATAGTGGCAGGAAGATGGGAGTATCAGACGATTAATCCCCTCTTAAACCCAAAAAGTATTTTTTGCAATAGAAAAACTTGGGATATGATTCAAAAGGAACAGAAACGTGTTGCAATTTTCCTTTGAAAGGGAGCTCTTTTCACTTGTTGCAATGTCTCAAAATGCCCTTTTCTGTTAGGCAAGGAAAAAAATAATAACTTCCTCAGTATTCTAGAAAGGAAGGCTAAGGAAAATAATACTCTGACAATCTAAAATTGCCCTGAAGTCCCCCTCTTTCAAAAAAATAAAGTAGCATCTTTCTAATCTCTCAAGAAGCTTCTCTAGTTATTCTCTTCCACTACACAACTTGGATAGAGTGTATGTTTTTTTGCAAACTAAATAGTTTAAGCATCAGTTAGCAGAAGGAAAAATAAATAAATACAATCAAACTGAACTGTCTTGGCCAACTAGTTAATATTTGAGCAAGGATGATTTCTTTTCTTTACAATATATAATGGAAACATGAGCTTCCATATCCTGCAAGGTAGTGTAGCATTTCTTTGCACAATTATTGCAGTATTAATAACCTACCACAATACCCCTTCGAACAGACCCAGCCAAAAGGACACTGTCTCTTTAAATGAGCCTGTCACAGTCATAATATTGCAGGAAATAATGGAGACATTAAACACACACACACACCAATATCACATTGTGTAACGTACCGTCTTGGAATCTAATTCATGATGAGCTTGAGCTAATACTTTATCAACACTTGCCGGATCAGCAAATGTAACGAAACCAAACCCCCTGAAATAAGACAAAGAAGAGCTGATGGGGAAAAGGTACAGGAAATACTAAGAAAAGACAATAAATACATTTAAGATGCCCAATAAGACACAACCTAGATTCTCATATTGCTCTGAATCAAACCATCAGTCCTTTTCAGAAAATAGATTAGGGTTAAGGTGGAGTATAAAAAAAACTTATGCGTGCTTCAAAATCTAACTCCTTTTCCACCTCTCAGTGCACGCATACAAAATCTTGCCATCTTCAGTTCATGCTTTGTTTAACCCAAAAGTAGAAAGCTGTAGGATTGGCTCTTTTTACTAAAAAAAAATTATATACTTTGGTTAGCCGAACAAACAGTTAGAAGCAAGTTTCTCAAAATGAGACTCTCCAGAACCCTTATTTAATTTAACAGGTTTCCACTAGCAGAAAACATAAATTTCCCTTCTCATTTCAACATCTATATTTAAGACACAAGAGTTTCAAAGACAGAAACTCTGTCTTTGAAACTCCTGGTTTCAAAGTTTTTTGTGAAGAAAAGCCAAAGGTTTTTAACTGCCTAATGTGCCTTAAAGAACTGCTAACACTTATTCTAAGCACACAGACCGTGCAGCCTTCCATAAAAATCACAGGAAAGGGAGAAAACTTTGATTTAAAAAAAAAGAGGACAAACGGTTTACCTGGAGCGTTTTGTAGTTGGGTCCCGCATGACCATACATTCTCTAATGTCTCCAAATTTGCTAAAATAATCTCTAAGATTATCTGCGGAGCAGAAAAAGAGAGCGCAGAGAAAAAAAAATGAGGATGGGAAAGAGAAAGAGAAGAAAACAGAAGCAAGTGTTTAAAAAACGTATCTGCATTAAAAATCAGCCACTAAGAAAGGGAGCTACATTTTCAGAGTATAGAAAGGGGGACAAATGGATGACCTGATTTTTTTTTTTTTTAAAAGCAACTTTTTTTCCTCCCCCCCTCTCTTGAGCCTACCACCCCTCAAAAGTGCGCACACACAAATTTAAGGTCGAATAGAGGACTTGGAAAGAGAAGTGTTATTTGGAGCACATAAAGGATCTCACCAGCTTACTCTGGTGCAGGATGAAATATGGTTTCTTTACTTGTGGGAAAGAGTGCTGGGGGGGGGACGTAAGGAGGGGGGGGGAGGAAGACACCCAATGAAACTGACCTGGGATAACAACAAAGGCTCTATCAAAGGAGGCTGGGCTAGACAGGATCCAGAGGGAGTGGGAGATGGGGCTGCCCCCCACCCAGCGCACACACCCACCCACCCACCCACCGGGTCCCCCCGCTTACCTGGGGAGGTCTGCCAACTCAGGCCGCCAATAAACATTTTACTGGAAGAAGAAAACAGAACAGAGTTAAGCAGAGATGTCAGATCGGCCATTTTGACGTGTAACTTACAAAAGCTAAAAGGAAGGGAGAGGTGGAAGGGGGGGCGGCTTGGGGGGGGGCGAGGGAAGCTAAGCCTGGCTTGGGAGGGGGGGGAGAAGAAGAAGAGGAGGAGGAGGAGGAGGGGGAGAAGGGGGAGATGGAGAGAGGTCGGGAGAGAGGGGGGGGGGGCAGACCCAGGCAAACGGACCCAAGGTGAGTTAACTCCGAGAGAGCGAACGAGCGACGGAGAGAAGAGAAGAAGAAAAAGAGCCGGCAAAAAAAGAAAGAAAGAAAGAAAGAAAAGAAAAAGAAGAAAGAAAGAAAGAAGAAGAGCCGCTGCTCGGTTCTCCCTTTCGCCGGCGCCGCGCCGCCTGTTCCCTCCCTCCCCTCCCTCCCCTCCGCGCTTCTCCCACCAGTTTTGCCCAAGCGAGCAGGGGTCCCCCGCGCGCCCGCCAAAGTGGCAAGGCCGGAGGAGCCAACTTACCCGGGGTCGTGCTGCGAGTCGCTGGGGCTGCCCGAGATGGCTTGACTCCCATCTGCCTCCATGACTGCGGCCACGAAGGACGACTCGAGCCCGCGGAGAGAGAGGGGGAGAGAGAGAGAGAGAGAGGGAGGGAAGGAGAAAGAGAAACAAGAGAGACCCCCCCCTTGGTAGGACCCCCCCACCCTCCCCCCGGGTTCGTTTCTCCCCTTCTTTTGGCCCCCTTCCCTCCGATCGCTCCGCTTTCTTCTCTTTCCTTCTTTCTTTCTTTCTCTCTCTCTCTCTCCCTCCCTCTCTCTCTCTCTTTTTTTTTTGTCTGCTACCGGTGAATATTACTGGCTGGTGGGGGGGAGAGAGAGGGAGAGAGAGAGAGAAGCCGGCGAACCAGCCAGATCCTTTCACACGTGGGATCAGCTTAGCTTAGCTCAGCTCAAGCGCCTTCCTTCTCTCCCTCCCCCCTCGCTCCCTTTCGCTCCCAGCCATCGTCGCTCCGCGCAGCCAGCCTCGCTCCCTCCCTCCCTCCGCCCTCCCTTCCTCCTCCTCCTCCTCCTCCCTCCCCCCCCGCCGCCAGAACGCACGTGGGGCGGAGTTCTAGAACGTAGAGTAACCCATTCGGGGGACGTCACAAGCCGCCGAGGCCCCGCCCCCTTCGCCTCCTTTACTCCCGATTGCCTCCGCCCCGCCCCCCCCCCCCACGCGGGAGGGGAGAGACGGGCGAAGAGATTGAAAGAGAGAGAGAGAGAGAAAATTCTCCACCTCCTCGCCTTTCTTTGCGCGCGGAAGACACGTGCGCGCGCGCTCCCGCGGGCGCGCGTACCCACACATACATGCACACACACAAACGTGTGTAACCGCTCTTGTATGTGTGTGTGTGTGTGTGGTTTGTGTGTGTGGTTTGTGTGTATATATATATATTCCATTTCACACACACCCCACTTCATCGTGACCTGGATGCTTCGGCTGATCTCTAGCCGTGCGCTGCCGGGCTGCCAAGCCGGGTTGTGCGCAGAAAGAAAGCGAAGGGTTGGGCAGTGCCAGTCCGTCTTTCTTTCCCCCCCCCTCCCCCCTCTGACCCCATTCCTCCATGGAAACAGGTTGGCAAGATTTAATTTCCAAAATCCCTATTAAAGCTGGCGATGCCTTGATGAGGCCACCGGAAAGCTTATTGGATAGCGCTTCGAGGTTTCTGAGTTTCTCAAACCGGGTCTGTCAGCCGAGGGGATTTTCTGCTTTCTTGCTTGATGGAGAGTTCTTGAAAAGTCAAACGCCGGCATGTCTTTTTTCAGAAACCTCTGGTTGGTCTACGAAAACCTTAAAAAAAAAAGTCAAACCAACTAGGGAAGAGAGAGAGAGACTAAAAAGGGCTCCTTCTTACAGCCTAATTCAATTCAATTCAGACTACAGCTGGAAGGGACCTTGGAGGTCTTCCTGTCCAGCCCCTTGCTCAAGCCGGAGACCCTATATCATTTCAGACAAGTGGCTATCCAGTCTCCTCTTGAAAGCCTCCAGTGATGAATCACCACCACCACCACCAACAACAACAACAACAACAACATAATATAATAATATAATAATAATATAATATAATATAATATAATATAATATAATATAATATAATATAATATAATATAATATAATATAATAATAATTAATAATTAATAATTAATAATAATTAATAATAAAGTTGGAAGGGACCTTGGAGCTCATCTAGTCCAACCCCCTGCTCAGGCAGAAAACCCTATACCTGCCACAAAGAAGAGGGAGTAAAGCTATTTTCCAAAGCACCTGAAGGCAGGACAAGAAGCAACGGATGGAAACTAACCAAAGAGAGAAGCAACTTAGAACTAAGGAGAAACTTCCTGACAGTTAGAACAATTAGCCAGTGGAACAACCTGCCTCCAGAAGCTGTGAATGCTCCAACACTGGAAGTTTTTAAGAAGAAACTGGACAGCCATTTGTCTGAAATGGTATAGGGTTTCCTGCCTGAGCAGGGGGTTGGACTAGATGACCTCCAAGATCCCTTCCAACTTTATCATCATCATCATCATCATCATCATCATCATCATCATCATCATCATCATCATCATTATTATTATTATTATTATTATTATTATTATTATTATTATTATTATTTCAGAGAAATGGCTATCCAGTCTCTTCTTAAAAACTTGCAGTTGTTGGAGCATTCACCGCTTCTGGAGGCAGGTTGTTCCACTGGTTAATTGTTCTAACTCTCAGGAAGTTTCTCCTTAGTTCTAGGTTGCTTCTCTCCTTGGTTAGTTTCCATCTATAGTTTCTTGTCTTGCCTTCTGGTGCTTTGGAAAATAGGTCGACCCCCTCTTCTCTGTGGCAGCCCCTCAAGTGCTGGAATACTGCTATTGTGTCAACCCTAGACTAGCCATACCTAAATCCTGCAACCATTCTTCATATGCCCAACTAACAGAGACCAGGCTTGGGAAAAAACCACACAATTGTCCCTGCCATAATATGATCCTCTTTTTTTGTTTGTTTTTTTTTAAACATAAACCCAGGAAGTTATGGCAGCAAAAGAGTTCAGAGAGATCTGTTATTAATCTTCAGAAATTCACAGATCACCTCATGTATTAGGTTGGGCTATTCTTTAGCTGCAAGTACTCCATGGTAGACTGCCCCTAAGCTAGGGAGTTCCCTATTATATAAAGATCCCAAGGGACTCAAGCCAAGGGTTTTTGAGAAGCAAACAGGATGAAGAATGTTTTCTTTTGCTTTGTTCCTTTCAACAACTACCCCAAAGAGTAGCCAACAGTCATGAAGATTCATGTTTTATTTGATTGTCAGCTGTATGCCTCCTTTTAGACTTAGATATTTAAAATCCCTACTTGAAATAAAAACCCTTGTTTTTATTGTCCTATGTTGTCCTGTTTCCTCTTGGGCTCTATCATGCAGGTAATCCTCGACTTACAACAGTTCATTTAGTGACCATTCAATATTACAGCCGCACTGAAAAAAAGTGATTTGTGACCATTTTTCATACTTACGACCGTTACAGCAACCCCATAGTCACAAACATCAAAATTCAGAAGTTTGGCAACTGACTCATATTTATGAAGGTTGCAGTGTCCTGGGGTCATGTGACCACCTTTTGCAAACTCCAGACAAGACAAGTCAATGGGGAAGCCAGATTCACTTAGCAACTGTGTTACTAACTTAACAACTCCAGTGATTCACTTAACAACTGTGGCCAGAAAAGTCATAAAATGGGGCAACATTCACTGAACAACTGTCTCACTTAGCAACATAAATGTTGGGTCAATTGTGGTTGTAAGTCAAGGAGTACATATATACAAGGAGTCCTTGTTTAGCATTCACAAGTGGGACAGACAGCTTGGTCATTAAGTGAAGTGGTTGCTAAGTGAAACCGCAGCTGTGCTTATGATCTCACCTTTTTCAGTTTTCCTTGGTTTTATAGACTTACAAAGGTCATAAATGTAAAGAGTGGGAGCAAAATTACTTTTTCATCACTGTTAAAATTGTGAATGGTCTCTAAATGAAGTAGTCACTAAACAAGGACTACCTAAACAAGGTTTCCTGGTTGAGCAAGGGGTTGGACTAGAAGACCTCCAATGACCCTTCCAATTCTGTTATTCTGTACATTCAGCTAAGAATCTGTTATACTGAACAGATTAGATGATCATTTAAAGGCACTGTATTTATCTGAACATTTATCTTTGCATTTAGCACATACGTATTTTATTATTGTATTTTCTTTTACCTATTTTATCCCCGAAATAGACCTTGTATTTTACTTTTATGTTATTTTTTATATGTTTATAAGGCATATAATCAGTCAATAAACTAACTAGTTATCCAGATCTAGGCATCTATCTATTGAGACTCAGAGCTATTGAGGGTTTGATCCTCCAACAGTTTGGCTAATCTCTTTAAAAGCCATCTAAAATTCTAAATCAATAATCACAACCTCATCTGATAGCAAAACATCTACCCTTTCATTCTGCTTTATGCAAATAGGTCTTTCCTTTCTGCATCATTTTAAGTTCAAAGAAAGATTCAAAATTCTAACAATTTCAGATGGAGAGTGACAGAGGCTCTTTTTCTGAGCATTTTCTGAACAGAGCATGGTTTTATATACGTTTGTCATCTGACAAATCTCACAACACTGTATTCCTTCTCACTGATCTGCTGTAGACTACAATCATTTTCTTCACCTTAGCCACAATTTATTTTCTGGGAATTTCTCTCCTCTTCAACCTAAGCAAGAAACAGGCATGAGAAGGTGAGTTTGACTTGACGAAGACTTCACTTTAAGCAAGACATCCTTGGGAATTTTCAAATTTAACTCCAAGCTGCAAAACTGACTCTATTTGTCCTTGACTGAGCTTGAAAAGAATGCTTACTACTTGATTAGTACCAGTCTGGTTAGTCCTGGGATAGGATGCCACCAGGAAATCCAAAGGCTATACATAAAGACTTGAAAGTTGAAAAAAATCTTAAAATAAGTAATCTTAAATCTTAAAATACTTAAGGATTGCCACAAAAAAATCTCTATGTACTATCCAGTTTGTCTAATAACCTACGATGATGAACTGCCCCTACCCTCTGGAATGAACTACCCCCCGAGATCCGGATAATTCCGGATCTCCTTACCTTCCGTCGCGCCCTCAAGACATGGCTCTTTCAGCAAGCGGACCTGACCTAGGGCGGATTTTATATTGGGTTTTAAATATTCGGAAGACGCAACATTAAAATTCGGTTTAATTCGGTTTTAAGGGGGGGATTATATATATGTTCTGGTTTTAAATATGTTGTGCGCCGCCCTGAGTCCCGTCGGGAGAAGGGCGGCATATAAATTAAATTAAATAAATAAATAAATAAATAAACTTGTCATTCCCCAGATATTACTTTTTTTATTATTGTTTTATTTTTCCCCCCCAAAGTTAAAATACAAAATAAAGAAAAGAAGAAAAAACAAACTACAGGTAGTCCTCAACTTACAACAGTTTGTTTAGAGACTATTCAAAGTTTCAATGGCACTGAAAAAAGTGACGTATGCCCGTTTTTCACACTTACAACTGTTGCAGCATCCCTGTGGTCACGTGATCAAAATTTGGATGCTTGGCAACTGACTCACATTTATGGCAGTTGCAGAGTCCCAGGGTCATGTGATCACCTTTTTTGACTTTCTGACAAGCAAAATTAATAGGGAAGCCAGATTCACTTAACAGCCATGTTACTAACTTAACAACTGCAGTGATTCACTTAACAACTGTGGCCAGAAAAGTCATAAAATAGGGCAAAATTCACTTAATAAATGTCTCACTTAGCAACAGAAATTTTGGGCTGAATTGTCGTACGTTGAGGACTACCTGTAATAACCATGAGACACTAATAATAAAGATAAAAAAGCCATATGTACAAAAAATGGGTAACAAATAGTAAATATATCATTCACACTGACATTAAATATAAAAAGATACATACCTGGCTAGAAAAGATATTTGGGAGAACATGTAGATTTTAAACCTGAACTTTTTTTATTAGGTATAAATGCCAGAAAAGACTAACAAACAAAGCTTATATTTGATTTTGCATGTCACAACAGTGGCAAGAATTATATTTGCGAAATACTGGAAAAATGAAGGAATACCATCAGATGAAGAAATAATTTAAAAAAAAACCTAGAATGGGCAGAGATGGACAGACTGACTATGAGACTGAAAGAAAAAGAAGAAACGGAATATTATCAAACTTGGGACTTATTTTATCGATGGCTAGAGGAAAGAATAAAGGATTAGGAATTAAATATGTATTAGCGAATGTAAATTCAGACAGCACGTTGGTTGAAAAATTATTACTGAATGTATGGGGAGGGGGAAACCTAATAAAACTTTTACAAAAAAAATAAATTAATTAAAAGGTCCACTGGGTGAATGCTGACAAATATATCAAAAGTATCTGATGCGTTTGCCTCCCCTTACATAATAGATTCTTTAGACATTACTGACCTATTGTGATGATATCTGGGAATGGACTTGGGATACAGGAAGAAGAGCTACAGGCTAGACCAGGGCTAGGCAACCTTGGCTCTTTTATGATTCGTGGACTTCAACTCCCAGAATTCCTGAGCCAGCCATGCTGAGGAGAAAGGGAGAGGTTTCCATTCTGAGCCATGCCGGCTCAGGAATTCTGGGAGTTGGAAGTCCACGAGTCATAAAAGAGCCAAGGTTGCCTACCCCTGTCCTAGACCTACAATCATTCATTTAGTGGCTGTTCAAAGTTACAATGACACTGAAAAAAGTGACTTATGACCAGCCCTCATACTTATAACCACCTCAGCATCCCCACGGCCATGTGACCAACATTCAGGAGCTTGGCAATTGGCATGTACAGGTGGTCCTCGACTTACAACCATTAGTTTAGTGACCGTTCAGTTACAATGGCGCTGAAAAAAATGACCTATGACTGTTTTTCATACTTACGACCATTGCAGTTGTCCCAGGGTCACGTGATCAATCTTCAGACTTTTGGCAAGTGGCATGTACTTACAACGGTTGCAGTGTTCCCAGATCGTATGGTCTCCTTTTGCGACCTTCTGACAAGCAAAGTCAATGGGGGAAGCTGGATTCACTTCACCACTGTGTTACAAAGTCAATACAGGAAGCTGGAGAATTCCTGAGCCAGCCATGCTGAGGAAAAAGGGAGAGGTTTCCAAGTTGAGCCATGCTGGCTCGGGCATTCTGGGAGTTGAAGTCCACGAGTCATAAAAGAGCCAAGGTTGCCTACCCCTGGGCTAGACAGTCATCGTGCAAAAGATATCTCAGCCCACGGAAGGAAAAGGGGCGTGGGAAGCAGCTCAGAAGGGACCTCCTTGTTTTCTGGAAAGTAAAAGTGAAGGAGGGAAGAGGTGCTTTCAGATTTGCAAGACTCTGCTACTATAACCTTACAAATAAAGATAGTGTTCGTACTCACAGTTGCTACTTTTGGTGTGGACTACCGATAGTCCTCAACTTACGGCCACAATTCAATCCAAAATTTCCTTGCTAAGCGAGACATTTGTTAAGTGAGTTTGGCCCCATTTTATGACTTTTCTTGCCACAGTTGTGTGTGAATCACTGCAAGTGTTAAATTAGTAACATGATTGTTAAGTGAATCTGGCTTCCCCATTAACTTATCAGAAGATCGGAAAAGGGGATCATTTGACCCCGGGACATTGCAACTGTTATAAATACATGCCAGTTGCCAAGCGTCTGAATTCTGATCACATGACCATGGGGATGCTGCAATGGTGATAAGTATAGAAAATGGTTATCAGCAGTGGTGGGATTCAAATATGTGAACAACCGGTTCTCTGTGTGGATGCCGCTTCCAGATGTCTGGGCCTGGGCAACAAAAAATTAGCTACCGGTTCTGCCGAACTGGTGCAAACTGGCTCAATCCCACCACTGATTATAAGTCACTTTTTTTTCCAGTGTCATTGTAACTTCCATCGGTCACTAAAGAAATGGTTGCAAGTCGAGGGCTGCCAGCAACTCAAACGCATGTCATAATCTCAGGGGAGGCCACAAAAAAGGAGTTGATGAGGGAGCCTCCATGGTCTATGGCAGTGATGGCGAACCTTTTAGAGACCGAGTGCCCAAAAACTGCCCCAGCCCACCCCCGCTCTGCCCCCCGCCCTGCCCCCTGCCCCACCCCACCTCTGTCCCCTGCCCCGCCCACTCGTAGGGCCACCCACCACCTCCACAGCCCGCCACAGCCCGCCCAGGTGGCCCTGCAGCGCCATGTTGGCTACGGCCTCCGCCCACGTCCTCGCTGCTGGTGAGGAGGGGGCCCTGGGGAGAGGCGGGACTGGGGCGACGACACGTGTGCCCACAGAGAGGGCTCTGAGTGCCGCCTCTGGCACACGTGCCATAGGTTCGCCACCACTGGTCTATGGCTTCCAACCCCCGCAGGGCCCTAGAAATTGTGTTGAACTACAACTCCCAGGAGTCCCAACTATGATGCATGATAGCAAGGAATGCTGGGAATAATAGTTCAGTAATATTGAAAAGCCATTACTTCCCCAATTCTCCGGCTTTTGTTCATCTAGAATTCCTAGTGCAGTTGGATATTCGTCAGAGACAAGTGGCCTAGGAGCAGAGAGCTGAAGAAACAAAGGCTTGCTGGATATTCATTCATTCATTCATTCATTCATTTCTATGCCTCCCATCTCTCCTATAAGCGGCTCTGAATATAATTCTGTCTAATATCCCAGTCACTTTTTTGGCTGTCAATTCTCAGTTTTTTAAAGTGTTTTTTTTCTATTGTGCATTCGGGAATACACATAGTTCTCGACTTACAACTTGTCACTTAGCGACCTTTTGAAGTTACAACCTTGGGGCTACTTATGACCCAAATTCAAATTTTCAACAGTCAGGCCCCCTTCCCCAGTGACATGGCTGAACTTTGAGTGCTTGGTAACCAGGCCTCATTTACAACCATTTACAGCATCCTGCCATCACATGACTGCATTTTACAAGTTTTGCAGAAAACCGGCACGTCTGGTTTTTGGCAAAACTGCACCTATAGTGAACCATTGGTTCACTTAAAAACTGTGGTGTTCATTTAACAAATGCAATGACCGCTTTATGACTGCTGCATTCACTTAACAACTATTGCCCCCCCAAAAAAGGTCGTAAAATCAGGTTGGTCACTTGACTGACCCATTTTATGACCTTTACAACTTAGGACCATAATGGGCAGGCTCCATTATGGTCATATGTCCAGTCTCTTCTTAAAAACTTCCAGTGTTGGAGCATTCACAACTTCTGGAGGCAAGTCATTCCACTGATTGATTGTTCTAACTGTCAGGAAATTTCTCCTTGGTTCTAGGTTGCTTCTCTCTTTGGTTAGCTTCCATCCATTGCTTCTTGTCCTGCCCTCAGGGGCTTTGGAGAATAGCTTGACTCCCTCTTTTTGGGGCAGCCGCTGAGATATTGGAAGAGAGACGTGGGGAACGGAATGAAGGATAAAGCCACATCAGGATTGTCCTAGTGGACAATCATTTAAATAGGAGCCAGCAGTGTGCTGCAGCTGCCAAAAAAGCCAACACAGTGCTAGGCTGCATTAACAGAGGGATAGAATCAAGATCACGTGAAGTATTACTACCACTTTACAAGGCCTTGGTAAGGCCACACTTGGAATACTGCATCCAGTTTTGGTCACCACGATGTAAAAAAGATGTTGAGACTCTAGAAAGAGTACAGAGAAGAGCAACAAAGATGATTAGGGGACTGGAGGCTAAAACATATAAGGAACAGTTGCTGGAATTGGG
>NW_015386135.1:440659-472557 GCF_001527695.2 Protobothrops mucrosquamatus
GAAGAGAAGGACGAGGGGGGACATGATAGCAGTGTTCCAATATCTCAGGGGCTGCCACAAAGAAGAGGGAGTCAAGCTATTTTCCAAAGCGCCTGAAGGCAGGACAAGGAGCAACAGGTGGAATCTAACCAAAGAGAGAAGCAACCTAGAACTAAGGAGAAACTTCCTGACAGTTAGAACAATTAACCAGTGGAACAACCTGCCTCCAGAAGCGGTGAATGCGCCAACACTGGAAGTTTTTAAGAAAAAACTGGACAGCCATTTGTCCGAAATGGTATAGGGTTTCCTGTCTGAGCAGGGGGTTGGACTAGATGACCTCCAAGGTCCCTTCCAACTTTATCATAATTATCATTATCATCTGTAAACTTTTATTTCAGTTCACATCCCTGAGAGAAATTCTACAGAAAAAGGACAGTTTGAAGACACATTTTCAGTGTTTATCTCACATCTCCCCACACACCTATTGGAAACATACATCAAGCAATCCTCCAAATCGCATTTTGTCCATTGACTTCTCCTGGATTCTCATTTTCAACCTCAGTGAATTGGCTGAAGTGGTTGGGGGTGGAGGACTAGGAAAGGGGGGGGGAAAGGAAAAGGAAAGGGAAATCTCTCAAATGACTTGATCCCCCCCATCTGCCACACTGTGGGATTCACACTTTATTCTCCACAGGGGCAGTTTTTCTCGCAGGTGATTCTGCCAATGAAAGAAACTTGAAAGGGGCTTTCATGCTTTAATCCAAAAGAAAAACAAAACACCCTCCTTTTTGTTTTCCCTTAAAATCTAATTGTGTTCATCACCTTCCCCCTGCCCCTTATAATAATAATAATAATAATTAAAAAAAAACTTGCTGGATTGGAGACAGTTTTCTTCAAATGAGCAGAGGGGGAGACAGAGAGAGACAGAGAAAGGAAGGGATATTTGCAATATCTCCAACATAATGCCATTTCAAGGTCAAGGTAGGACTTTTGGAAGCAAGCTGCAAATTCTCCTTTTCTTCAATTAAGATGATACCTGTTTGTTCACACCTCCTGTGCAAATATTTTACACAATTCCAGACCTTATGAATTATGTGCAGGAGGGAGGTATCTTGCAAGGCTATGTTGATTATCCATTAAGGGAATTAACACAGTAAACAATTTGAGGATGGAAGTTTAACCTATATTTAATGAGAAAGCAAGTGTCACTGAATATAACGGGATTTACAGTGGTAGAATAGAATAGAATAGAATAGAATAGAATAGAATAGAATAGAATAGAATAGAATAGAATAGAATAGAGTGTAGAGTAGAGTAGAGTAGAGTAGAGTAGAGTAGAGTAGAGTAGAGTAGAGTAGAGTAGAGTAGAGTAGAGCTGGAAGGGACCTTGGAGATCTTTTAGTCCAGCCCCCTGCTCAAGCAGGAGAACCTATACCATATAGAATAGAATAGAGTAGAGTAGAGTAGAGTAGAGTAGAGTAGAATAGAATAGAATAGAATAGAATAGAATAGAATAGAATAGAATAGAATAGAATAGAATAGAATAGAATAGAGCTGGAAGGGACCTTGGAGGTCTTTTAGTCCAGCCCCCTGCTCAAGCAGGAGAACCTATACCATATAGAATAGAATAGAGTAGAGTAGAGTAGAGTAGAGTAGAGTAGAGTAGAATAGAATAGAATAGAATAGAATAGAATAGAGCTGGAAGAGACCTTGGAGGTCTTCTAGTCCAGGCCCCTGCTCAAGCAGGAGAACCTATACCATTTCAGACAAGTGACTGTCTAGCCCCTTCTTGAAAATCTTCTTGAAAATGATGGAGCACCCACGATTTCTGGAGGCAAGCTGTTCCACTGGGTGATTGTCCTCACTGTCAGGAAGTTTCTCCTTAATTCTAGGTTGCTTCTCTCTTTGACCATTTTCCAGCCATTGTTTCTTGTCCTGCCTTCTGGTGCTTTGGTGAATAATGTGACCCCTCCTTCTTTGTGGCAGCCCCTTAAATACTGTAATACTGCTATCATCTCCCCTATTTCTTCTTTTCTTTAGACTAGCCAACCCAAGTCCTGCAGCCATTCTTCGTATGTTTTAGTCTCCAGGTCTTTGATCATCTTAGTTGCTCTCCTCTGAATTTTTTCCAGACACTCAACATCTTTTTTGTGATATGGTGACCACAATTGGCTGCAGTATTCCAGGTGTGGTCTTACTAGGGTTTTATAAAGCGGTACTAATACTTCACATGATTTTGATTCTATGCCTCTGTTTATACAACCCAGGATTGTATTAGCTTTTATGGCTGCTGCTGCACACTGCTGGCTCATAGTCAAGTGATCGTCCACTAGGACTCCAAGGTCCCTGTCACAATTACTGTTTTTGAGCCAGGTCTCGCCTAATCTATACTTGTACCTTTGATTTTTCCTGCCTAAATGTAAGACTTTAATTTTCTCCACATTGAAACTCATTTTGTTTGATAGGGCCCATTGTTCAAGTTTGTCAAGATCTTTTTGGATCCTGAGTTTGTCTTCTGGGGTGTTGGATACTCCTACCAGTTTGGTGTCATCTGTAAATTTGATGAGTTCCCCTTCAATTCCTTCATCTAAATCATTGGTGGAGATATTTAAGTGTACTGGGCCTAAGACGGAACCTTGTGGTACTCCACTGCTTACTTCTCTCCATATGGATGTAGTGCCATTGAGGACTACTTGTTGAGTATGGTTTGCCAGCCAGCTACAGATCCATCTTGTCTATTCCACCTTTTTCTAGCTTACCAAGGAGTAGGTTGTGGTCTACTTTATCAAATGCCTTACTGAAGTCTAAGTATACTACGTCCACAGCATTTTGCTGGTCTACTAGTTTAGTCACTTGATCATGTGACCATAGGGATGCTATGACGGTTGTAAGTGTGAGCAGGGCTTTTTTTGTCATAGAACGCCCAGAACGGAGTTCCAGCACCTTTTTTGGATGGAACTTTGTAGGGTAGGCAAGGCGTGATGTATGACATGTGTGAGTTCCAGCACATTTTTTTTTTTTTACAGAAAAAGCACTGAGTGTGAGTATCAGTTATAAATCACTTTTTCAGTGCATCGTAACTTTGAACAGTTGCTTAATGAATGGTTGTAAATCAAGGACTATCTGTATGGATAATACTACATTTGTCCTAATAAACTAGTAAAACCAAACTAGTTATGGTTTATTCATAATTTTGCATAATTACAATGCAAAGTGCGAATGGGATCTTAATTTTGGTAGTCTTTTTGAAGCTCACTTGAAGGACCAATCCAGGCAAAAGATCAAGTACCATTTGTCTGCTACATATCCCAATTTTGCCCAGAGTTTCTAAAGACTAAGTCCTGCTGAAGTGGAATTTAATTCAGAACTTAATTAGGATTCAACTGCAATTTGAAAATTTGTCCTGTTATCTAAGGAACAGAACCGAAAGTCAGGGAAAATATCAAGGATTTCCACTCTATGGCTTTTAAAACTATTTTAATAGATGCCCTGCTTTCCTTTAGAGGAAAAAAAGTGACAAAACAACTAGTAATAAAAACTATAATGAAAGTGTTACAAACAAAACAAATTACACAATCAATTAAATTGTTTCTGCAACCAGAAAACCCGCAAAAATAGACAGGAAAAAGCTGTCAGCCATTGCTAAAAAGCTAAGTGTTATTTTGCAATCAAAAGTTAGGCTGCCACATTTAATCGAATAATTGGTTAATCTTCTTTTTAAAGATCTCTTAATTGACTCTAAAGGTACTGCAGTTAATTGGGCCACACATTTCCTGTAAAGACTTTATTATTTAATATAAGTGCTTTAAAAACTGTAGATGGCAAGCATTTTGAAAGGTCTTTTGTACAAGGGAATGTCCTTTCCAGGTTGATGTCCCTCTTGACGAGTATGGGCACCTTTCAAGAAAAAATAATTACCCTGCTTGATTCAGAAATAATATTTTTACCCAAATGCAGATTTAATGGGAGACTAATGGATGACCTGTGTTGAAGAATTCATTGATTGCAATTTTCAGAGTGAAGTACGGCCCTAGGAAGAAGCCAACGAACAAAACTTTGGATAAGACCATTGTCACTATGGTGGCAACAAGACTGAAGAGACCTTGTTTCCCCATCCTACTGAACCGATCTTAGATTAAAAGAAAATTGATATTAACCTAAATGAGAGGTGGCACCTTGTTACCCAGAGCCAATTTGGCCTCAGAACAGTGTTTCGCAACCTTGGCAACTTTAAGACATGTGGACTTCAACTCCCAGAATTCTCCAGCCAATCATGGTGGCATATATTAAGAACAGTTGAAGGAACTGGATTTGTCTAGTGACAAGAAGGGCTAGGGGGTGACTAGGGGGTAATATTTGAGGGGCTGCCACAAAGAAGAGGGGGTCAACCTATTTTCCTAAACACAGAAGGCAAAACAAGAAGCAATGGATGGAAACTAATCAAGGAGAGAAGCAATCTAAAATTAAGGAGAAACTTCCTAACAGTGAGAACAATTAACCAGTGGAACAGCTTGTCTTCAGAAGTTGTGGGTGCTCCATCACTAGAGACTTTTAAGAAGAGACTCCACAGTCACTTATCTGAAATGGTATAGGGTCTCCTGCTTGAGCAGGGTGTTGGACTAGAAGACCTCGAAGGTCCCTCCAACTCTATTATTCTGTTATATATCTGCAGTGCTTTTTTTGGAAAAAAAAAAAAAAAGGTGCCGGAGCTCACACATGTCATACAAACCGCCTTGCCTACCCTACAAGGTCCCATCCAAAAAAGGTGCTGGAACTCCGTTCTGGGCGTTCTATGACAAAAAAAAGCCCTGTATATCTGCACAATTTAGTATAAGATGTATCTGAACAATTTAATATAAGATGGCATAGGGTCTTCTGCTTGAGCAGGGGGTTGGACTAGAAGACCTCCAAGTCCTTCCAACTCTGTTATTCTGTTATATATCTGCACAATTTAGTATAAGATGTATCTGAACAATTTAATATAAGATGGAGGAACTGATTGCTTTCCAGATGTTGTAGGATTCAAGCTGCCATCACTTCAGACACAGAGAGTGGTAGCCCACCATCTGGAAGGTTAAAAACTACCACCAATTAAGAAAATAAAGATGCTAACTGGGCATGCCAAAATCTGATATCATTTGTATTCAGGATGTACAGATAAAGGAGAATCACCTTCAAGTGAAGGACGATTCCTGGAGACTAATATGGCCATATCCATCTTGACACGATGGAGAAGTGGCTTATCACGACCATCTTTCACAATGTTTCTTCTGAATCAGTTATCCTGGTCAGTTTTTCTCAACCTTGGCAGCTTGAAAATGTGTGGACTTCAACTCCCAGAATCCCACTTTCTAAATGTTCCTGTTGACTTGTTTTTAATGTAAATGGCTTTAAGGGTAGCATATGTGAGCAGCTGAACCCAGCAGCATCTTAATAATAATAATAATAATAATAATAATAATAATAATAATAATGATGATGATGATGATGATGATGATGATGATGATGATGATGATGATGATGATAATGATAAAGTTGGAAGGGACCTTGGAGGTCATCTAGTCCAACCCCCTGCTCAGGCAGGAAACCCTATACCATTTTGGACAAATGGCTGTCCAGTTTCTTCTTAAAAACTTCCACTGTTGGTGCATTCACCGCTTCTGGAGGCAGATTGTTCCACTGGTTAATTGTTCTAACTGTCAGGAAGTTTCTTCTTAATTCTAGGTTGCTTCTCTCCTTGGTTAGTTTCCACCCGTTGCTCCTTGTCCTGCCTTCAGGCACTTTGGAAAATAGCTTGACTCCCTCTTCTTTGTGGCAGCTCCTGAGATATTGGAACACTGCTATCATGTCCCCCTTCGTCCTTCTCTTTGTTAAACTAGGGTGAGTTTAGCTTCAGACGGGATTAACTGAGGCTAATTTAACTCTCTCATGAAAGTTGTGATGAGTGTAAAGTGTCATGTGATCAGCCCAATTTCATGAGCTTTTTTGGGCCAGTCATTAATCAGATGTTGTGGTCATAAAGCCACCACTGTGGTCATTAAGTGAACCCATAGTTTGCTGAGGGGCCAGTTTTGCTGAAAATAGTAACTGCCAGTTTGGGGCAAAACCGTTGTAAAATAGCAATAGTACTTAGACTTATATACCGCTTCACAGTGCTTTACAATCCTCCCTAAGTGGTTTACAGAGTCAGCATATTGCCCCCAATAATCTGGGTCCTCATTTTACTGCAGAGGCGTAGCATGGGGGGTGCAGGGGGGGCCGGCCGCACCGGGCGCAACATCTGGGGGGGCGCGCTCGCACTCGCAGCTCTCTGCCCCTGCCTGGCTCACTCACTCTCTCTGTAGTGCTGGCTGTGCAAATCCGATCCGAGCCGCCGGGTCGCCGCCCACTGTGGAGGGGGGGGCGCAAATTACTTGCCTTGCCCCGGGTGCTGACAACCCACGCTACGCCACTGTTTTACTGACCTTGAAAGGACGGAAGGCTGAGTCAACCTTGAGAATCGAACTGCCAAACTGCAGGCAGCCGGCAATCAGCAGAAGTAGTACTGCATTCTAACCACTGTGCCACCACACAGTAACATGACCACAGGTCACTATAAACAGCAATAAATGTGATCCATTTGCCTGTTGCTCAAAGTGGAGGGGGGTCAGGTGACTGCAGGGGGCAGAGCTACCATCAGAACTTTGAATCCAGGTCACAAGTAGCTCCCAGGTAGGTCCATCAGACTTGGAACAGTCACTAAGCAATCAGTCATAAGTCGAGGACTATCTGTACTCTTTACCTGCAGTCAGACAACATGTTTAACCTTACTGACTAGCATTTATCCCTTACCTTTGGTGGGTACACAAGACATTTATCCATACACTGATCAAATAGTGAGGTCTGAAGTGATTCCGTGCCACCAAAACCAACCAGCCAAGCTTTAATTGAGGTTACCGGGTTTCACTACTAGCTCTTTACTTGATCTAGTTAAGCAAATTGTACAAACACAGCCTTTCTGTTTCCCCAAGAGAATATATAACAGGATTTCTCAAGTGACTTTACATTTCATGGGTACTCATTTCTGAAGGCCTAGTGTCTACATTCATTAAAATCAGCCGGTACATCTTTTCCTAGACTGCGTCTAGGGAGGAACAAAATTAACTTATTTTACATAGAAAAATAGGACATCAGCCAAGACTGAAATGTTTTCTCGGCACGGTCTTTTTCCTTCCTTAGACAGAGCTGTTTCTTTACCTTTCCGTCATACAGCAGATTCAGAAGGGTGGCTACTTATATGTTTCTTGGCCCCCTCCACAACAAAAGGGGGCCACAGATAAACCACTGGCACCGATCTACACAAAATTGATATACACTGATTTATATGAACACCAATTTATTATTCCGTCAATCAACCAATGCAGATGGCTGCCCGTCTACCAAAAGGGTAAACAAGAATAAAAACACAATAGAAATATATTTTCAGAACATAGAATCATAGGGCTGAAAGGAACCTCAAAGGTCGTCTTGTCTAACCCCCTGTTCAAGACAGGAGTACTTATACCAGGGGTCCCCAACCTTGGCAACTTTAAGACTTGTGGACTTCAACTCCCAGAATTCCTCAGCCAGCTTTGGAGGTCATTTAGTCCAACCCCCTGAATGTCCATCTCAGTCAAATGGTTGACCAATGTCTCTTTGAAAACCTTCAGTGATGGAGCACCCACAACTCCGGGAGGCAAGCTATTCATTGTTCTCACTGTCAGAAAATCTCTCCTTACTTCTAGGTTGGATTTCTCTTCAACAGGCTTCTACCTGTTACGTCTTGTCCTGCCCTCAAGTGCTTTGGGCAACAGGTTGATCTGCTTTGTGACAGCCCCTCAAATATTGGAAGGCAGCTATCAAGTCACTGCTAGTCCTTTTCTTCCATAGGCTAGACATACCTCAACTATTCCCCGTGTAATTTTGCAGACCCCTTATTATTGTTGCTCTTCTCTGCACACCTTCCAGGGTCTCAGCCAAAAAAGTGAATACAATCCTGGGTTGTATAAACAGAGGCATAGAATCAAGATCACACGAAGTATTAGTGCCGCTTTATAAAACCCTAGTAAGACCACACCTGGAATACTGCAGCCAATTTTGGTCACCTCGCCATACTACAAAAAAGATGTTGAGACCTTGGAAAAAGTTCAGAGAAGAGCAGCTAAGATGATCCAAGGCCTTGAGACTAAAATATATGAAGAACGGCTGCAGGACTTGGGTTTGGCTAGTCTAAAGAAAAGAAGAAATAGGGGTGACATGATAGCAGTATTCCAGTATTTGAGGGGCTGCCACAAAGAAGAGGGCGTCAAACTATTCTCCAAAGCATTGGAGGGCAGGACAAAAAACAATGGTTGGAAAGTGCAGGGGACCTCCAGATAGTGCAGCAACATGACTTGAGAATAGAATAGAATAGAATAGAATAGAATAGAATAGAATAGAATAGAATAGAATAGAATAGAACAGAGCTGGAAGGGACCTTGGAGGTCTTCTTAAAAAAAAAAATCTTCAGTGATGGAGCACCCACTGCTCTTACCCACTGGGATAAGGTGTTCCACTGGTTGATTGTCCTCACTGTCAGGAAGTTTCTCCTTAATTCCAGGTTGCTTCTCTCTTTGATCAGCTTCCAACAACAACAACAACAACAACAACAACAACAACAATAATAATAATAAAGTTGAAAGGGACCTTGGGGGTCATCTAGTCAAACCCCCTGCTCAGGCAGAAAACCATATACCATTTCGGATAAATGGCTGTCCAGTCTCTTCTTAAAAACTTCCATTTTTGGAGCATTCACCGCTTTTGGAGGCAGGTTGTTCCACTGGTTAATTGTTCTAACTGTCAGGAAGCTTCTCCTTAGTTCTAGGTTGCTTCTCTCCTTAATTAGTTTCCATCTGTTGCTTCTTGTCCTTCCCTCTGGTGCTTTAGTTAACAATCTGCCCCCCCTTCTTTGTGGCAGCCCCTCAGATACTGGAATACTGCTATCACGTCTCTCCTATTTTTTCTTTTCTTTAGACTAGCCAGACCCAAGTCCCGCACCCGTTCTTCATATGTTTTAGTCTCCAGCCCTTTGATCATCTTAGTTGCTCTTCTCTGAATTTTTGTCCAAACTCTCAACATCTTTTTTGTGATATGGTGACCAAAATTGGCTGCAGTATTCCAGGTGTGGTCTTACTAGGGCTTTATAAAGCGGTAATATTACTTCACGTGATCTTGATTCTATGCCTCTGTTTATACAACCCAGGATTATATTAGCTTTTTTGGTGGCTGCTGCACACTGCTGGCTCATAGTCAAGTGATTGTCCACTAGGACTCCAAGGTCCCTCTCACAGTTACTGTTTTTAAGCCAGGTCTCACCCAATCTGTACTTGTATCTTTGGTTTTTCCTGCCTAAATGTAACCACAGCCAGCTTTACATATGGCAAATCCCTAGATATTGTTGTTAGCATTTATTTCCAGTTTCTGGCAAAAAAAATGCTCATTGGGGAAAATGGATTTGTTTAACAACCACCGTGTTTACTTAATGACCTTCCAGTTTCCTTAACGACCCTCATAAAAATGGTTGTAACTTTGAATCCAGTCATATGATGCCTCAAATTACAATTGCATAAAATTATTATCATAATTCTAGGTTCAATGTAGCCGAGGACTACTTGAATGATCAGCATTTCTCCCTTTCCCCTCTGATTTCAGTTCAAGGGTTAATCTTGAATTATTTTCCACCAACCATCGGAAAAAGTTTTGCCTGGTTTTTTACACACACACCCTTACACTTCCAAAAGCAAACATGTGCACACTTAGTTTTAAAAAGAATACCGTAAATGTCAGAAACTGATTTGAAATATACACCACAGAACCGTTGCATACCATATTGGATTTGTTTGCTGGCTATTTATTTGTCAAATTTATATTCACCACCTTCTCACATGAAGTCACTCTGGTTTGCATACAGTAAAGGAATTTCTCCCTTGTTCTTATTTACTTATTAAATAAATTGGCAAAGCTGGCAAAATATGGTTTTTAAGTCATAAAGGGGAGGGTCACATACTAACCAAGATCACACAAGCATTTTAGACAAAATATGAACCTTACCACAGAACCTAGAATACATAGTTCATGTCAGGGCTATTGGGAGGGGCAGTGCCAAAAAATCAAGATGGCGGTCACAACCAGAATAGTTATGATTGCTATCTTGACATTTCTTTTCCTATTGCAGACTCCCCTGGCAGAGACTGGAATGTTGCACTTACTTAACAGAGTAACAGAGTTGGAAGGGATCTTGAAAGTCTTCTAGTCCAACCCTCTGCTGAAGCAGGAGACCCTATACCATTTCAGACAAATGTTTGTCCAGTCTCTTCTTAAAAGCCTCCAGTGATGGAGCACCTACAATTTCTGGAGCCAAGCCGTTCCACTGGTTAATTGTTCTCACTGTCAGGAAATTTCTCCTTAGTTCTAGGTTGCTTCTTTCCTTGATTATTTTCCATCCATTGCTTCCTGTCCTGCCTTTGGGTGCTTTGGAGAATAGGTTGACCCCTTCTTCTTTGTGGCAGCCCCTCAAATACATTGGAACTTGAGAAGCATCACCATGTTAAGCATATTCAGAAATAAGAAGTTTTCAAAAGTCAGAAGGAAAAGGGAAAGCATGGGTGTAGAAAACAAGTAATAATTTAAAATGCTGTCCTCAATACGTTCTGAAACTGACATGAGGTGAGAAAGAGTGATGTATTATCAGGATAACATTATCTTGAGAAAGTATGGCACTAATACATCAACAGAGCAACAGAGCTTTAATGATATATATAGCCAAAATGGCCCTGGCCAGAGAGAATGAATCTGGGAGACTTTGAACATGTTGATTTATAATAATTTTTAAGCCCCTTTCAGCACTGGATGTCTTTTTTTTTTTTTAGTCAAAGTTTCATTGATGAAGAAGTTTAAGGATAATCATTGGCAGATACAGAAGTTTCAAGACATACAGAATAACAGAATAACAGAGTTGGAAGGGACCTTACAAGTCTTCTAGTCCAATCCCCTGCTTGGACAGGAAACCCTATACATTTCAGACAAATGGTTATCCAATCTCTTCTTAAAAGCCTCCAGTGTTGGAGCATCCACAATTTCTAGTGGCAAGTCATCCCACTGATTAATTGTTCTAACTGTTAGGAGAATCTTTTATCTCCTTCTCTCTACCATAACCTGACTTAATACATCCATTCCAGGCTGAATTTCCTGATGAGCCATGATCTTGTGTAAAGATGGGATATGTTTCCTGTAAGTCAGCAAATCTCAGTGATGAGAGATTTATCTCGAGGTATGAATTGCTGATGATACTATCTTGATAGCTGAAAATGTTATCGAACAGATAGCATGCTTTATTTTGAACTCAGAAATTTTAAAATCTCAGTATTTTAAGCTCATCATGTTTTAATGAACTTACACTTGCAAACATTTGCTTTCATCTCTTAACTTAATTTTCTTAAGTGCAACTTCTTTATTGTTCTGTTCTTCCTTCCTCTTTTTCTTCTTCTTACTAATTGCATTCTTTCTTTTATCCTCTGTAATGTGATTGTAACCTATGGTCACAACAATAAACCTGTTGATTGATCAAGTATGTGGTTTTCATGTTTAGAAGTCATGGCTCTGTTTTTATTATGTTCATATCAATCATATTTTAATGAACTTACACTTGTAATCTTTTGCTTTCATTGTTGTGAGCCACCAAGAATCTTGCATACAAAGAATGCAAATATAAATATATAAAAGAAAAATAAAGTCTGTAGGGACAGGATTCCACATCTTGCAAAATGGTTATAGGATTGTGATACAAATTGTTGTATAAAAGTGATCATCCACAGAAACCTTGTATTATATGCTTTCATACTAGAGAAATGAATCCAGGTAGTTCTAGAAGTACAACCATAATTAACCCTGAAATTAAAATCATAAGTTGTGACAGTCATTAAGTGGGCAACACATGTCTGTGACCATTTTTATGATGGTTTTTTTGCAGAAGTGAACGAAGTGGAGAATAGAGTAGGGTAGGGTAGGGTAGGGTAGGGTAGGGTAGGGTAGAATGGAATGGAATAGAATAGAATAGAATAGAATAGAATAGAATAGAATTCTTTATTGGCCAAGTATGATTGGACACACACAAGGAATTTATCTCTGGTACATAAGTTCTCAGTGTACATACAAATCATAAATCATGAGATACCAATAGGAGAAGGCAATAGAAAATATGCGAAGATGAGAAAGATGAGAAGATGAGAAGAATAATAGTAATTCAGCCATACTACATGGGCAAATATCTTCAGGCATAAAACAATGCTGTGGGAGTTAGGTGTTTAGCAGAGCGATGGCATCTGGGGGAAAAACTGACCCTGTGTCTAGTTGTTTTGACACTCAATGCCCTATAGCGGGGTCCCGAGGGGAGCAGTTGAAACAGTTTGTGTCCAATATGTGAGGGATCTGCAGATATTTTCTCAGCCCTTTTTCTGGCTCATGGAAGGCAGGCTGGTTGCAATTGTTGTTTCTGCAGTCCTAACTATCCGTTGAAGTCTGTGCCTGTCCTGTTTGGTTGCTGTGCCAAACCAGACAGTTATTGAGGTCAATAATTCCTCTGTTGAAATTTATCAACAAATTCTCGGGCAATCTGAGCAATCTAAAATGTACACTGTAGACATTAAGCAAACACTATGGACATTAAGTGAACCATTATTCACTGTGGGGTGTTTTTTTTGCTGGAAACAGGAAGTAAATGCCAGTTTCCAGAAAAAAAAGTCATAAATCGTAGTCAAATGACTATAAATACCGCAAGTACTGACCAGTTGTAACTTTGAATCAGGGTGGTAAGTAGGTTTTTTTGGAGGTCTGTCGTAAATTCAAACGGTTTGCAAAGCAACTGGTTGCAAATTGAGGTCTATTTGTACTCAACAGGGCCTATTCAGAAGAAAGAAACATTACTCATAGTTCCAGAAAGTTCCAGCTAGCTCCATTCATGCCACACTTAAGACTTTGTGAGGGGGAGGACAGGCATTCTAGCTTTTAATTAATTATATTTGCTTCATTCTCTTTCATGGTTTGTTTATCTGAGTTTTCTATCTTACTTTGAGTGCTCGAAGGATGGAGGGATTCAATAGTTAAATTTAAAAAAACAAACAAACGGCGTTTCTAATAGCAGCCTGAGGTAGCCAAGTACTTTCCAAATGAAACGAAATAAAAGTGAGAGAAGCTTTTTCAGAAACAACACCTAGAGGAAATATCAAGAGACACACAGGAGTACATCAGTCTGTGATTTACACCAACAGCTCACAAGGATGGAGGCGATAGATAAATTGCATAACTAAATAAATAAAATAAACCCCGTGACAAGGTCCTGTCAGCTTGCAGCATTTTCAGAGTACGGGAGTAGCAGCGGAGAGAAAAGATTTAAAACACAAGAAAAGGAAAAAAAACGGAGAAAGGTTTAAATTAATTCTTAGGGAACAGATTTCAACCTATTTTAATAAATTATTGATTCATTTTTTTATGCTTGATTTTGACATGACAACGGCCTTCGATTATTTTATATTCATGTATGTGTCTTTTTTTTTATTCCAAGAAAGCAGTGCCCTAGCATCTTGATGGAGCTTTGCGCTTTTCAAATGGCAGTGACTGCCATCTGAACTCTCCCAGAAAAGGGAAAAAAAGGCTTCTCTCGGTAATTTAATTGTGTTTACATCTAAATTACAGCTACACATCTTCTTACTACGGGGAATGAACTTTTTTTTTTCCTCCTTAACTTCATATCACAATATGAAAGAAATGCATCTTCATAAAAACGGGTGCTCTTCCCCCCTTCCTTTTCACCCTGAAGGCAATCTCCACCTTGATTCAGAGGAAATGTCTTCCCAAATTGTGGGATTCACTACAGCAGTGTTTCCCAACGTTGGCAGCTTGAAGATGTGTGGTCTTCAACTCCCAGAATTCCCTAACCAGCTTGCTGGAGCAGATAAAAAGTACAAAAGTAACTTTTAGCCTGCCCTTTCTTATAAAACGGGATTTGTTTGTTTTAATTTAAAAAAAAGAGAGAAAAAAGTTTGCCCCTCTCAAACTTGGTGACTTTGCACCAAATTTTAGAGGGAGGTTCTGGCGGGCTTTTTAAAATGCAAAATAGGATCTATGAATTGCCCGGCCCAGCTTAGTGTACAGTATTTAACAAATTCTGGCAAATGTTGCTTACTCAGTAAAACATAGTTAAGCAAACCAAAACTTAGCATTCTAGTGCTGAATCTAGTGAGTGTGATGTAAGCTGAGAGGATTATTTTTATTTATTTATATCCCGCCTTTATTATTTTTACAAATAACTCAAGGTGAGAATGGTCGCAGGAATTGGGTATGTCCAGTTTAATGAAAAGAAGGCCTAGGGGTGACATGTTCCAATATCTAAGGAGCTGCCCCAAAGAAGAGGGTCTCAACCTATTCTCCAAAGCACCTGAAGGCAGGACAAGAAACAATGGATGGAAATTAAACAAGAAGAGAAGCAACCTAGAATTAAGGAGAAATTTCCTGACAATTAAAACAATTAATCAGTGGAACTACCTGCCTCCAGAAGTTGTGGGTGCTCCAACACTGAAGGTTGTTAAGTTTCTGAGCGGTGAGTTGGGCTGAAACAGAATGACTGGCCCAAGGTCACCCAGATGGCTTTCATGATTAAGGTGGGACTAGAACTCACAGTCTTCTGCTTTCTAGGAGAAATTTCCTGACAATGAGAACAACAAAACCGTGGAGTTGCTTTTCTCCTGGAGTTGTACATGCCGTATCGCTGGAGATTTTCAAATATAGACTGAACAGCCTGTGGGAAGTCAGCCCCCCAGAGAAGGAAATATTAAAAGAGCAGAAAAATATATTTTATCAAAGGATCTTAAAGAGGCAGAAAAGCATGCCCAGTTTTCTTAATAGTCCCAAGTCTCCCTCTCCCAAGCAGAAACCAGCTCTATAAAAATGCAGATGTAAATATTCCAGGAAGGTTGGAGGCCCCCAGCTAGAAGCTTAGGAAGACAAAGACACCTAAAATCTACATACCCCACCCAAACTCTAAGACAGGACATAATAGGATTAACCCACAGATGCCAAAGGGCACACTCAGACTCGGGTCAAAGTTCATGCCACAGGAACAACTCCAAACAAAAGGCTCCAGAGGGTATAAAAACCCACTCCCTACATGTGCTTGCTCTCTTTTCTTCCAGAGCTACCTTCCTGTCTGGCTCTCCTCTTCAATAAATTGCAACCTTCTTTCTAAAGCAGTCGCCATGTTGTTTATTCCCGGCTTGGACTGAACCATGATGAAGACTTTTCCTTCAACAAGCCTTTTGACTGGTTGATGGTATAAAGGTTTCCTGCCTTGAGCAGGAGGTTGGACTAGAAGACCTCTGAAGTCCCTTCCAGCCCTATGATTCTATGTTTGGGTTTATCTATAGTTCCAGCCTTACATTCCTGCACAGGGGAATTTCCAGATAGCCGCCATTCTCCCTCTCCCCTCCCCCTCCCAATAACCCCCACTGTAGGACAGCAATTTGTCTGATTCCATTGCTGGAAGTTGCATTCCCTCTGCCACCATCTAACCCTTCACTCCCCCTGCGCATTTTTCTATATGGGAACTCAACCATCTTCTATCTAGCCTAAAGGATTGGGGATCCACAGACAACATAAAATCCGCCTGGAAGCTTTTCATTAGCAAAAGGGAAAGTAAACAAACCAATCAAGTATCCAAGGTCAGTCAATAAACACCAGCAATTTTGAGTTGTCATTTGCATAGCATCACCAGGAAGAGCCCCCACCGCCCTTCACATGCAGAACGCAGTAGCCTGCCCTGAGGATCGCACAGGGCAAGGCACAGTCGCGTTGAGACAGCCTTTGAAACTTGGGGGAAGGATGGGAACCAAGCAAATTTCTCCATTATGCCTCCGGCTTACAAATTAAAATTCTACAATAGTGCTTAGTCACTGTGTTTCACCCTGAACACTCAGTGATTTGTACAGAGAGAGGCTTATTAATGGGGGCAATTTAAACTGATTAGACAGCTCTTTTACCAAAGCACAAAGCTCTTAAAGCCTGCACCCCTGGTCAAACCGTATCGGTATAATCTTTTCCTTGCTCACCACTCATTGAGACCAATGAGTTGGAATCCTAGAGCGTCCCTTTCATGAGCTTCCCCTCCTCCTCAGAATCCCCCACTGGGTTCCTGCACAAAGAGGTATCAACAGAGGCATTAAAGAAGTGATAGTACCACTCTATACTGCACGAATGAGACCACATTTGGGATACTGCATCCAGTTTTGGTCACCACGATACAAAAAAGACGTGGAGACCCTGGAAAGAGTGCAGAGAAGAGCAACAAAGATGATAAAGTGCGTGGAAATTAAATTGTATGATGAATGGTTAAGGCAGGGGTGTCAAACTCAATTTCATTGAGGGCCGTATCAGCATTGCGGTTGCCCTCAGGGGGCCGGGTGGGTGTGGCCAGGGTGGGTGCAGCCTACTGGTGGGTGTGAATGGAGTGGGTGTGGCCTACTGGATGGGTGTGGCCAGCTCTACATCATTCGCGTCAAGGGTACCTGTGGGGGCCTGGGCAGGAGTGGGATAGATCTGAGGGTATCTGGCAGAAGGGGGTGGGACCAGGGCAAGTGCCAAGGCATGGTCCACTGGAGGGGCCTCACTGTTCCTCTCAGGCCATGCAGGGGGGGGGGGCTTATGGAGCTAAGACTGAATGCATTTCAGCATAAATGGCCACCACAAAATTATACATTGGCTCCTGGCTGGCCTGGGCCAGGGCCAAGGCAGTGGGGGCCGTTCCCTCACTGTTTCCAGGATGGCTTCGCAGGCCACACGAAACCACTTTGCGGGCCGCATCCGGCCCCCGGGCCTTGTGTTTGATATGTCTGGGTTAAGGGAACTAGATATGTCTAGCTAGCCTAATGAAGAGAAGGACTAGGGGTGACATTGTAGTTGTCTTCCAGTACTTGAAGAACTGTCACAGAGAAAGCAGGCTTGACTTATTCTCCAAAGCCCCAGAGGGTAGGATAAGAAGCAATGGATGGGAACTAATCAAGGAGAGATCTAACCTGGAACTAAGGAGAAATTTCATCACAGTGAAAACAATGGATCAATAGAACACTTGTCTCCTGGAGTTGTGGGTGTTCTGTTGCTGGAGGTTTTCAAGATAAGATTGGACAACCGTTTGCCAGAATGATATAAGACTCCTGCCCTGGGCAGGGGGTTGCACTGGAAGACCTCTAAGGTCCCTTCCAACTCCATGATTCTGAGATTCTGAGATTCTGCAGCCCTGTCCTAGAGGATAAGAAGGAACCACTGCATGATCTCTTGATTGGTCAATTGAGGAACCGATTTCGGCAAAACCCATTTATTGGCTGTGCTGCAGAAATCACTAGATGGTACCAAGAGATATTCTGTGCTTGCTAAAGAAAACTAGTTTGGTTACTCCAAGCTATTTGTCTCCAGGATGAATGGACTCTTTTGTGTCTTTCTTTTATTTTAGGGACAACCTGGATATCTCAAACCTTGCAAAAGGAAACTATGACACTATCCATAACCCTCAAACCCTCCCTACCTCTGACTGGACTGAAATGTGCCTTAAATATCCTTGCCAATAAAGTGAAGACAAACAAAATGTAAACATGCCAATCCTGTGCCTTTGGTCACGCCACCCAAGGCTAGATAGGAAGGGGCAAAGAGAGCAGCTAAAACGGGTTACCCTTGTCACTTAACCATGAGCCAGCTGTGTGCAGCAGCAGACGAAAAAGCAAATACAATCCCGGGTTGTATAAACAGAGGCATAGAATCAAAATCATGTGAAGTATTAGTACCGCTTTATAAAACCCTAGTAAGACCACACCTGGAATATTGCAACCAATTTTGGTCACCATATCACAAAAAAGATGTTGAGAGTTTGGAAAAAATTCAGAGAAGAACTAAGATGATCAGGAGACTAAAACATAGGAAGAACAGCTATGGGACTTGGGTTTGGCTAGTCTAAAGAAAAGAAGAAATAGGAGAGACACGATAGCAGTATTCCAGTATTTGAGGGGCTGCCACAAAGATGAGGGGGTCATGTTATTCTCTAAAGCACCAGAGGGAAGGAGAAGAAAAAATGGTTGGAAACTGATTGAAGAGAGAAGCAACCTTGAATTAAGGAGAAACTTCTTGACAGTGCGGACAATTAACCAGTGGAACAGCTTGCCTCCAGAAATTGTGGGAGCTCCATCATTGGAGATTTTTAAGAAGAAGCTAGACAGTCACTTGCCTAAGATGGCATAGGTTCTCCTGCTTAAGCGGAGGGCTGGACTAGAAGACCTCCAAGGTCCCTTCCAGCTCTATTCTATTCTATTTATCTTGCAAGAACTCCAAGGTCTCTTTATTAAAAGTAAGTCCAACTGCAGTATAGTTCATGCTACATTGTTATAAACATGATATGTTGAATGAGACACAACCATGTTACACAGCCCACAATGGCTGGGCTTGTGCAAACAGAATTACAGAATTGCAGAATTGGAAGGGACTCAAATCACATGATGGCACAGTGAACCCAATCAGCACTGTATCTGGGTACAAACTACAGGTACTCCTTGACTTATGACCACAACTGAGCCCAAAAATTTCTTTTACTAAGTGAGACAGTTGTTAAGTGAATTTTGCCCCATTTTACGACCTTTCTTACCTCAGTTGTTAAATAAATCACTGCAGTTGTTAAGTTAGCAACACGGTTGTTAAGTGAATTTGGCTTCCCCATTGCCTTTGCTTGCCAAATGACCTTGGGATACTGCAAGCCTCATAACTATGAGACAATTGTCAAGCATCTGAATTTTGATCACGTGGCTATGGGGATGCTGCAAGGGTCATAAGTGTGAAATGGTCATAAGTCACTTTTTTCAGTGCTGTTGTAACTTCAGACGGTCACTATATGAACTGTTGTAAGCCGAGGACTATCAGTGATGCTTTGTTCCTATTGCTTTCATTTCATTGCCCTTAAATTTCTCCCAAGCTGGCACAGGACAGAATTGCCCAAGGGGAAGGATATAAAAAAAAAAATCTAGATGGTGGCTGTGTGATAAAATCCCTACTCCTTTTTTATATAGAAGGAGGGAGAATATTATTACATATGGTATAAAATTATACATGCTAAACAAACATTTCTCTTGCTCCTTAACACAAGAAGGCTGGGTGGGCCATCCAATGAAACTGAATGAGGGGAAATTCAGAAAAAAAAAATAGAATTCTTTGCACAGCCCAACAAATGGGATTATTTATTGCCTGATATCAATGATATTCAAATGACATGCTACACCATATTGTGGCTTGTCTTATCATGTTCTCCAAACACAATCATTTTGTGACTTGGTGGGAGACGGTTAATCACAATCACAGGAGTGTGTGCAGGATATGGTAAAATATGTCAAGACCGTAGTTGCGATAGTGTGATTGAAGCTCTATTTTTTATGTCTGTTGACTTTTTTAAAACCACAACCGGGTGAACACCCTTGTATAATCGGAAACTAGAATGTTTTCCTTGGATAATCAGTATCATGTGTAGGAAGACAGCACACACATACCCAGAGAAAGAAATATTTTGGGGAATATTAAAAAAGGCAGAATATTATATTTCCCCAAAGGAATAATAAAAAAATCTTAGACAAAACCAGCCCCCAGAAACCAACCCCCCCTCTCCCTGCCCCAAGCAGAAACCAGCTTTTAGAAATGCAGACTTAGTAATCCCATTCAGAAAGACTGGAGCCAGGAAGCTTGGAGCTGATGGGATTAGAAAGACAAAGACCCCCAAAAATCTACATCTACACCCAAAGTCTAAAGATATGACCTTTAGGAGGATTAACCCACCACCATCAGAATACCAAAAAGGTATTCTGAACCTCACATTGAGCCTCAGATCAAAGTTCATGCCACAGGAATAGGAACAACTCCAAACACAAAAGCCCAAGAAGGTATAAAAACCCACCACTCCCAGTTCCATGTGGTCAGAGCCACATTTCTGTCTGGTTCTGCAACTCAATAAAGAACCTTCTTTCCAAACAGCCTCCATTTTATTTATTCTTGGCATGGACTGGACCCTGATGAAGATTTTTCTTTCAACACATGTATGCCTTAGTACCCAAATGAATCAGAAGTTTACAGTTAAGGAGTCATTAGTCTCCCAGGAAATTGATTTAAAGGCAGAAATACCTGTAAATTAGATGTGCAGGTAGTCCTTGTCTTACAACCACAATTAGGATGAGAATTTCCATTGCTAAGCAAGTCAGTTGTTAAGTGGGTCACACTCAATTTGACTACCGTTTTGCCATGGTTATTAAACGGATCACTGCAGTTGTTATGTGAATCGTGGTCATTAAACAAATCCAGCTTCCCCATTGGTTTTGCTTGTCGGAAGCAGACTGAGACGGTTGGAAATGGTGATCACGTGATCCCGGAATGCTGCAACCATGATAAATTCATGCTGGCTGTTAAGCACCCAAATTTTGGCCATGAGACCATGGGGAAGCTGCAAGTGCAAGACTGGTTGCAAGTCCCTTTTTTCAGTGCTTTGTAACTTTGAATGGTTGCTAAATGAATGATTGTAAGTCAAGGACTAGCAACATTATCTATATTGCTGCACTTATTTTTTGTATCTCCTTTCATGGTGCCTAAAAAATGCAAGACTGGGCAGGAGGTAGCATTTCTGTATGCCAACAGGAANGGGGGGGGGGGCTTATGGAGCTAAGACTGAATGCGTTTCAGCATAGATGGCCACCACAAAATTATACATTGGCTCCTGGCTGGCCTGGGCCAGGGCCAAGGCAGTGGGGGCCGTTCCCTCACTGTTTCCAGGATGGCTTCGCAGGCCACATGAAACCACTTTGCGGGCCGCATCCGGCCCCCGGGCCTTGTGTTTGATATGTCTGGGTTAAGGGAACTAGATATGTCTAGCTAGCCTAATGAAGAGGACTAGGGGTGACATTGTAGTTGTCTTCCAGTACTTGAAGGGCTGTCACAGAGAAAGCAGGCTTGACTTATTCTCCAAAGCCCCAGAGGGTAGGATAAGAAGCAATGGATGGAAACTAATCAAGGAGAGATCTAACCTGGAACTAAGGAGAAATTTCGTCACAGTGAAAACAATGGATCAATAGAACACTTGTCTCCTGGAGTTGTGGGTGTTCTGTTGCTGGAGGTTTTCAAGATAAGATTGAACAACCGTTTGCCAGAATGATATAAGACTCCTGCCCTGGGCAGGGGGTTGCACTGGAGGACCTCTAAGGTCCCTTCCAACTCCATGATTCTGAGATTCTGAGATTCTGCAGCCCTGTCCTAGAGAATAAGAAGGAACCACTGCATGATCTCTTGATTGGTCAATTGAGGAACCGATTTCGGCAAAACCCATTTATTGGCTGTGCTGCAGAAATCACTAGATGGTACCAAGAGATATTCTGTGCTTGCTAAAGAAAACTAGTTGGGTTACTCCAAGCTATTTGTCTCCAGGATGAATGGACTCTTTTGTGTCTTTCTTTTATTTTAGGGACAACCTGGATATCTCAAACCTTGCAAAAGGAAACTATGACACTATCCATAACCCTCAAACCCTCCCTACCTCTGACTGGACTGAAATGTGCCTTAAATATCCTTGCCAATAAAGTGAAGACAAACAAAATGTAAACATGTCAATCCTGTGCCTTTGGTCACGCCACCCAAGGCTAGATAGGAAGGGACAAAGAGAGTAGCTAAAATGGGTTACCCTTGTCACTTAACCATGAGCCAGCTGTGTGCAGCAGCAGACGAAAAAGCAAATACAATCCCGGGTTGTATAAACAGAGGCATAGAATCAAAATCACGTGAAGTATTAGTACCGCTTTATAAAACCCTAGTAAGACCACACCTGGAATACTGCAGCCAATTTTGGTCACCATATCACAAAAAAGATGTTGAGAGTTTGGAAAAAATTCAGAGAAGAGGAATTAAGATGATCAGGGGCCTGGAGACTAAAACATACGAAGAACAGCTAGTTCTTGGGACTTGGGTTTGGCTAGTCTAAAGAAAAGAAGAAATAGGAGAGACATGATAGCAGTATTCCAGTATTTGAGGGGCTGCCACAAAGCTGAGGGGGTCATGTTATTCTCTAAAGCACCAGAGGGAAGGAGAAGAAAACATGGTTGGAAACTGATTGAAGAGAGAAGCAACCTTGAATTAAGGAGAAACCTCTTGACAGTGCGGACAATTAACCAGTGGAACAGTTTGCCTCCAGAAATTGTGGGAGCTCTATCATTGGAGATTTTTAAGAAGAAGCTAGACAGTCACTTGCCTAAGATGGCATAGGTTCTCCTGCTAAAGCGGAGGGCTGGACTAGAAGACCTCCAAGGTCCCTTCCAGCTCTATTCTATTCTGTTTATCTTGCAAAAACTCCAAGGTCTCTTTATTAAAAGTAAGTCCAACTGCAGTTTAGTTCATGCTACATTGTTATAAACATGATATGTTGAATAAGACACAACCATGTTACACAGCCCACAATGGCTGGGCTTGTGCAAACAGAATTACAGAATTGCAGAAGTGGAAGGGACTCAAATCACATGATAGCACAGTGAACCCAATCAGTACTGTATCTGGGTACAAACTACAGGTACTCCTTGACTTATGACCACAATTGAGCCCAAAAATTTCTTTTACTAAGTGAGAAAGTTGTTAAGTGAATTTTTCCCCATTTTACGACTTTTCTTACCCCAGTTGTTAAATAAATCACTGCAGTTGTTAAGTTAGCAACACGGTTGTTAAGTGAATTTGGCTTCCCCATTGCCTTTGCTTGTCAAATGACCTTGGGACACTGCAACCCTCATAACTATGAGACAATTGTCAAGCATCTGAATTTTGATCACGTGGCTATGGGGATGCTGCAAGGGTCGTAAGTGTGAAATGGTCATAAGTCACTTTTGTCAGTGCTGTTGTAACTTCAGACGGTCACTATATGAACTGTTGTAAGTCGAGGACTACCTGTGATGCTTTGTCCCTATTGCTTTCACTTCATTGCCCTTAAATTTCTCCCAAGCTGGCACAGGACAGAATTGCCCAAGGGGAAGGATATAAAAAAAAAATCTAGATGGTGGCTGTGTGATAAAATCCCTACTCCTTTTTTATATAGAAGGAGGGAGAATATTATTACATATGGTATAAAATTATACATGCTAAACAAACATTTCTCTCGCTCCTTAACACAAGAAGGCTGGGTGGGCCATCCAATGAAACTGAATGAGGGGAAATTCAGAAAAAAAAATAGACAGAATTCTTTGCACAGCCCAACAAATGGGATTATTTATTGCCTGATATCAATGATATTCAAATGACATGCTACACCATATTGTGGCTTGTCTTATCATGTTCTCCAAACACAATCATTTTGTGACTTGGTGGGAGACGGTTAATCACAATCACAGGAGTGTGTGCAGGATATGGTAAAATATGTCAAGACCGTAGTTGCGATAGTGTGATTGAAGCTCTATTTTTTATGTCTGTTGACTTTTTTAAAACCACAACCGGGTGAATACCCTTGTATAATCGGAAACTAGAATGTTTTCCTTGGATAATCAGTATCATGTGTAGGAAGATAGCACACACATACCCAGAGAAAGAAATATTTTGGGGAATATTAAAAAAGGCAGAATATTATATTTCCCCAAAGGAATAATAAAAAAAATCTTAGACAAAACCAGCCCCCAGAAACCAACCCCCCCTCTCCCTGCCCCAAGCAGAAACCAGCTTTTAGAAATGCAGACTTAGTAATCCCATTCAGAAAGACTGGAGCCAGGAAGCTTGGAGCTGATGGGATTAGAAAGACAAAGACCCCCAAAAATCTACATCTACACCCAAAGTCTAAAGATATGACCTTTAGGAGGATTAACCCACCACCATCAGAATACCAAAAAGGTATTCTGAACCTCACATTGAGCCTCAGATCAAAGTTCATGCCACAGGAATAGGAACAACTCCAAACACAAAAGCCCAAGAAGGTATAAAAACCCACCACTCCCAGTTCCATGTGGTCAGAGCCACATTTCTGTCTGGTTCTGTAACTCAATAAAGAACCTTCTTTCCAAACAGCCTCCATTTTATTTATTCTTGGCATGGACTGGACCCTGATGAAGATTTTTCTTTCAACACATGTATGCCTTAGTACCCAAATGAATCAGAAGTTTACAGTTAAGGAGTCATTAGTCTCCCAGGAAATTGATTTAAAGGCAGAAATACCTGTAAATTAGATGTGCAGGTAGTCCTTGTCTTACAACCACAATTAGGATGAGAATTTCCATTGCTAAGCAAGTCAATAGTTAAGTGGGTCACACTCAATTTGACTACCGTTTTGCCATGGTTATTAAACGGATCACTGCAGTTGTTATGTGAATCGTGGTCATTAAACAAATCCAGCTTCCCCATTGGTTTTGCTTGTCGGAAGCAGACTGAGACGGTTGGAAATGGTGATCACGTGATCCCGGAATGCTGCAACCATGATAAATTCATGCTGGCTGTTAAGCACCCAAATTTTGGCCATGAGACCATGAGGAAGCTGCAAGTGCAAGACTGGTTGCAAGTCCCTTTTTTCAGTGCTTTGTAACTTTGAATGGTTGCTAAATGAATGATTGTAAGTCAAGGACTAGCAACATTATCTATATTGCTGCACTTATTTTTTGTATCTCCTTTCATGGTGCCTAAAAAATGCAAGACTGGGCAGGAGGTAGCATTTCTGTATGCCAACAGGAAAAGTTCTGACACCTATCAGGCCATTTCAATGTTTTTGCTATTGTTTTCAAAGGGAAAATAAATTATCATCAGCATCTAGGTTTTGTATAATACAGGCAATCCTCAACTTACGACTTACCTGGAACAAGAGAGTTACAACCTGGTTCCACAGTTCCAATGGCCATCACCCCTCCGCAATCAGATGACCACATTTGGGGCGCTTAGCAACACGGTTGCATTTAAAGAGCCCTGGTGGCGCAGTGGCTAGAACGCAGCATTGCAGGCTGATTCAGCCCACAGCCCGCAGTTCGATCCTCACCGGCTCAAGGTTGACTCAGCCTTCCATCCCTCCCAGGTCAGTAAAATGAGGACCCAGATTGTTGGCGGGGCAAGATGCTGACTCTGTACACGGCTTAAAGAGGGCTGTTAAGCACTGTGAAGCGATATATAAGTCTAAGTGCTCTTGCTATTGCTCTTGTTATTTAGGGCTGTTTGCAGTGTCCCCTGGTGATGTGATGATGTTTTACGACAATTTTGCTGAAAATCAGAAGTGCATTTACAACTTTTGGGACATATGACCATAATGGGCAGGGTCCATTACAGTTATCAGTCAAGAGCTACCCATATGGCAAAAGACAGCAAAACAATTCCAAACTTAGTTTGTCACTTTTGGGGCACATTTCCGGTTACAACCATTCATGTAGTGGCCATTCAAAGTTACAATGGCACTAGAAAAAGTGACTTATGGGCATTTTTCACACAACCCTGGCAGCATCCCCGTGGTCATGTGATCAAAATTCAGATGCTTGGCAACTGACACGTATTCATGACAGTTGCAGTGTCCCGGGGTCGTGTGATCAACTTTTGCCACTTCTGACAAGCCATTTATAAACCAGATTCACTGAACAACCGTGTTACTAACTTAACCACTGCAGTGTTTCACTTAACAAGGGTGGCAAGCAAGATCGTAAAATGGAGCAAAGCCCACTTAACAACTGTCCCACTTAGCAACAGAAATTTGGGGCTGGGTGGGGTTTGTAAGTCGAGGACTACCTGTGTGCTGTTGCTAGCACGGCTAAGTAACTGGGTCTTGTCCAGAACGCCCCAATTTATGTTCTTATGATTTAATCCATATTTGAGTTGCCTAAGTTTAATGCTTTTTAATTGTGCTTTATTGTCACTGTTTGTCATCTCTCTCGATCACCACTTGGTGGGAAGATGGAATAGAGATATAAATCAAAAAAGCAGACGCATAAGATTTAAACTCCTTTGGGTGCTGTTCTAATGCTGCAGGCCGAGGAGGAAAGCGGGCCTTGCCATCTGGTTTAAATTCCATCATAAAAGGGATAATTGAGATAGACTTTTATCAAGGAACTCAAGCAGGTTAGATCCACAACCATTCATTTCTCCAGGCCCCCCAAAAAAGCTGTCCGTGGAGGGAACATTAATATATCACGGAAGAAGCTGTACATTTTCAATGCCACGCACATGCCGGGCCTCTGAGAATAAACACCATCAGTCTTTATTTTGGGGCTATTCCAGCTTAGTTTTATCATCATAATGGATTGGAAGCATCAAAGTCAGCGGTCTTAATACAGAAAAAGAATTTGGAAAAATGTCTTCTCTTGGGCATTCATGCAGCCGTTCTCCTTAAAACTAGACAGAACACCTCTTGTTTGTCAAAAGCCAGGGTATCAAGGATGGTTTAGCAAGATATCCGCAATGATGTATTTATTTATTTGTTTGTTTGTTTGTTTTATCCATTTAGGTTGCTCCTGGAAATGCAGTTTGGTGAGGGATGGTTGAACCCAACAATGAAGCAAAGTATCTTTCTGAAAGAAATTTAAAAAGAATTCCAGTATGTTCAGATCTTAAATCCAATCTCTCAGAATTTTCTAACCTTTCCAAGAGAAGGTTTAATAGAGTAAACCCACAATTTAAGGGGCCTTGGCTGGTTGGACATATAGATTTTTTCCCCTCTAGCTTCACCTTTATTGCAAACTAATGTCTATTACATTACTTTGTTAAACCTAAAGCCTCCTATGAGATGACAGGAGGTTGAGTTTGGGCATTAATCAATACTTGAGTGAAAAAATCCTCTCCCTGCTCAAGAAACTCTTGTTTGATCAGACTGTTCTAGATCAGTTTGGACTTTTCTCCAACCTTTCCTTTCTAGGACAAGGTGTAGGAAAAATGGGTGGTGCTGGACTTCCAGAGAGATCTAGAAGTGTTAATACCACTGTATAAAGCCTTGGTAAGACCAAACTTGAATATTGCATCCGATTTTGGTCGCCATAATGTAAAAAAGATGTTGAGATTCTAGAACAAGTGCAACAAAGATGATTAGGGGACTGGAGGATAAAACGTATGAAGAACGGTTGCTGGAATCGGGTATGTCTAGTTTAATGAAAAGAAAGACTAGGGGTGACATGATAGCAGTGTTCCAATATCTCAGGGGTTGCCACAAAGAAGAGCGAGTCAAGCTATTCTCCAAAGCACCAGGACAAGAAATAATGGATGGAAACTAATCAAAGAGAGAAGCAACTTAGAACTAAGGACAATTAATCAGTGACAGAACAATTAATCAGTGGACAACTTGCCTCCAGACATTCTGGGTACTCCAACACTGGAAATTTTTAAGACGAGATTGGACAACTATTTGTCTGAAATGGTATAGGATTTCCTACCTGAGCAGGAGGTTGGACTAGAAGACCTCCAAGGTCCCTTCCAACTCTGTTATTCTGTTAAGCAAATTAGATAGATCCCTAGTAGTCAGGTCAGAGGCCAGGGTACATGGTTGCACTTGTGGATGATCCATGGGACTTCTTACAGCCACTCACTCCTTTGTCACTTCCTAACTGGATTACAGTAATGCATTCTGGAGGCTAAAACGTATGAAGAACGGTTGCTGGAATCGGGTATGTCTTGTTTAATGAAGAGAAGGACGAAGGGGGACATGATAGCAGTCTTCCAATATCTCAAGGGTTGCCACAAAGAAGAGGGAGTCAGGCTATTCTCCAAAGCACCTGAAGACAGGACAAGAAGCTACGGATGGAAACTAACCAAAGAGAGAAGCAACCTAGAACTAAGGAGAAATTTCCTGACAGTTAGAACAATCAATCAGTGGAACAACCTGCCTCCAGAAGCTGTGAATGCTCCCACACTGGAAGTCTTTAAGAAGAGACTGGACAGCCATTTGTCTGAAATGGTATAGGGTTTCCTGCCTGAGCAGGGGGTTGGACTAGATGACCTCCAAGATCCCTTCCAACTATTATTATTATTATTATTATTATTATTATTATTATTATTATTATTATTATTATTATTATTACCATCATCATCATCATCATCATCATCATCATCATTGTCATCATTATCATTGTTCTTCAAGGACCTGCCCCTGTAGAGCATTCAGAAGCTACATCTGGTACAGAACACAGCTTCCCAAGCTATAAGGGGATATATCTATGGATATATCATGATGCCCTCACTGCTTGAGGCCAGTTTCCTGGTGTTATTCAAGGTGCTGCTGACTGTCACATTCAAAGTTCTGCATGGCTCTAGATTCAATCATCTGAGAAACCACCATCCCATATTTATCTGTCCATCCAACCAATCAAAGGATCAATTCCTTCCAGGTCCCATCCCAACATGATTGCCATCTGGTGGGGCTTCATCTCATGCGGGGAGGAATAGACTGCTTGATTGGCTGGAGGGTTGCAAGCACACGATTGCTTGTTTTTATTTTTTAATTTTGATTAGTCCTCTTATTTTTTTGCGTCTCTTTCTTTTTATTGCTGTTCTTTATTTTACAACAACGTTATTGGGTACCTAGACCCTTCCAAGATTGGGTAGCATAATAAACACACACAAATAAATCCAGGTTTTCATCCAAATGATGCCATTTATGTCTAAGCGGTGATTTTAAAAATGTTTAAAATTAAAACCATCCTTTTGTTCCAATTAAAGCCAACCAACTGCTTGCACAAAGGTAAAAATTAAGATATAATTTGGTAGAAAAGAGAAAATACAGCACCACCACATTACAGCTGTCCATATTAAATAGATTCTTCCTATATTAAAGGTAAATTTAATAGGTTCTTTGTATGAAAGCAGAAACCCAATCATTTTTTTTCTTAAATAAGGTCAAGCTGTAATTTACCCACTGAGCTAGTTCTGAAGCCTGCCAGAAACTGATTTTTCCCAAAGAATATAAAAGCTGGGCTTTATAGGGTTGATTCATGCTATATTATGAGCATGCAAAAGAAAGAAAAGTCTAGTTTAAAAGACATCAGCAGACAAAATACAGAGTCCAAAATAAAAATAACTACACGATTACTTCCACTCAGTGCAGGAAATGTTGGACCTTGTTAAATATCATCTCAAGCTGCATAGAAAATGGCTTTGAAATGAAATTAAAAAGAAATTAAAAAGCTATTTGTGAAAGGTGAGAGAGTTTTGCTATAGAAAGGCAGAGAGAGAGGGCACTGCTTATGTCTTAGTTCCAGAGACAAATGTAAGAAGAGTCCTACAGAATTATACCACATGTTCGGGTGCCTAGTAACCCATCACCAACTATGTGAAGGCATCGCCAAAAATAAAAAGAGGGCACCTTACTGTATAACAAGGATGACAACCTAAATTCATTGCTGGAAATTTAGAGCTGTAATTTAAATGAAAGGATCTCTCTCTTTAGGATCACAATTTGTGTTCAGATGATCTGCATTCCATTTTGTGGACCAATTGTGGCCCTTCTAACCCTACCCCTAACCCTAACCAAAGAGAGAAGCAACCTAGAACTAAGGAGAAACTTCCTGACAGTTAGAACAATTAACCAGTGGAACAACCTGCCTCCAGAAGCGGTGAATGCTCCAACACTGGAAGTTTTTAAGAAGAGACTGGACAGCCATTTGTCCGAGATGGTATAGGGTTTCCTGCCTGAGCAGGGGGTTGGACTAGATGACCTCCAAGGTCCCTTCCAACTTTACTATTATTATTATTATTATTATTATTATTATTATTATTATTATTATTATTATTATTATTATCATAGTCATTCATTCCTTAATTACTCTCAGTATTGCGAGAGAGGAGAGGAAAGGAGAGGAGAGGAGAGGAGAGGGGGGAGGGGAGGGGAGGGGGGAAGGGAAGGGAAGGGAAGAAAAGAGAAGAGAAAAGAGGAGAGGAGAGGAGAGGGGAGGAGAGGAGAGGAGAGGAGAGGAGAGGAGAAGAGATGATATGAACTACCCCCAGAGATCCGGGTGATCCCGGATCTCCCCTCCTTCCGCCGCGCCCTCAAGACATGGCTATTTAAGTTGGCAGGACTGGCCTAAGGGTTATTTTTAGCTTGGTTTTATAATAATTTTTAAAAAACAATAATGGCCTAATAATATTTCATTTTAATTAACATTTTAACTTTAGTATTTTTGTATTTATGTATTTGTTTTTAAAAGGCTGTAAGCCGCCCTGAGTCCGCAGGGAGAAGGGTGGGGTAGAAATATAAATAATAAATAAATAATAAATAAATATGATATGATATGATATGATGAGATGAGATGAGATGAGATGAGATGAGATGAGATGAGATGAGATGAGATGAGATGAGATAAGATAAGATAAGATAAGATAAGATAAGATAAGATAGCCTTTATTGTCATTTTTAACGGCACACATTAAAAATGAAATTCTGTTGTCCCTGACAATACTGCGGACCCTGATCAAGCAGTGCTTCTATGCTATGTCCTGGATAGAAGGAAGTGAACTTCCACTCATCTTTTCTTCCATCCTCACCACTCTCCACACCGCCATCCTGTCCGAAGCAGTACAGTTACTCACTGTAACTGAGTCCATCCACTTTGCTGCTGGTTGTCCTCTTCTCTTGCCTTCTACCTTTCCCAGCAACTTTGCATCATGTTTCCAAAATTGGATAATTTGAGCCTGGTCATTTGTGCCTGGAATGAGAACACTAGATGATTTGTTCAATGAGCCATCAGCTTGTTTTCTTGGTTGTCTACAGTATTCTCAGGAGTCTTTCACCAACACCACTAAACACAGGGTCAGTGCCCAAATGCAATACCAGGTTTTGGAGTCCTACCCTACCAGCACCACAACTGAGCCCTAAATTTCTGTTGCTAAGTGAGACATTTGTTATAAGAGTCTTGCCCCATTTTATGACCTTTTTTGCCACAGTTGTTAAGTGAATCACTGCAGTTGTAAGTTAGTAACATGGTTGTTAAGTGAATCTGGATTCCCCGTTGACTTTGCTTATGAGAAGGTCACAAAAGGTGATCACTTGACCCCGGGACACTGCAACCGTCATAAATACAGACCAACTGCCAAGCATCTGAATTTTGATCCGGTGACCACAGGGATGCCGCAACTGTCATAAGTGTGAAAAACGCACAAGCCCCTTTTTTAAGTGCCATTGTAACTTTGAACGGTCACTAAACAATGGTTGTAAAGTCGAGGATTATCTACAAATGTGGCCGTATTGATCAGATCTTCCTACTGGCACACATGTTTTTAAAAAGTATGTATGTGTTTTCTCAGGGCACAAACCAATTCTGAAAAAATAAATCCTCAAAGTATCATTAGGAGACCAACTGTGGCTTGCAGCATTGAAGTTGAGAATTGCAGATGGGCCAGTCATTTTGGGGGAAGAAAGTTCGAGAAAGTTCTGGGTGGAAAAAAAGCTCCAGATACTTTGAGGCTCTTCCGTTGTTTCCCAACCCTCTGCGTTCACTTGCGTTTTTCCCACAAATGGAGTCGTGTGGCATCCAACCTCGCCCTCTCCATTATCTACATCAGCATGACCAATTGCTCAGAAAAATAATCATGGCATTTAATAAAATAAAAATACCCCCTATTCCATTTTCCCTGCAGCTCCTGGCTGTACTTCTCCTTAATAACAGCACTCACTGAACATTTGTCAGGTGCAAAGCGGAGCTGAGTACGAGAGCAAGCAGGGAACAAGACTCTGCAGACCTACCAGCCAATCAATCTTAAGAAGTTGCTAAGTGAGAGATGGGATATAATGTAAGCCATTATTTCTTCCTTATGCATGAAAATGAATTATTCAGTAAAGATTTAGACTCCTTTTTATTACCATGTTGAATTTATGCTGCATACAAACCGTAAAGGCA
>NW_015386135.1:472657-484433 GCF_001527695.2 Protobothrops mucrosquamatus
CATGCCTGGGTGAAAATCCTTCTCTCAGGATATTACAAGTGAAGAGTCCTCCAGTAAAACTGGCTTATGCATTATGGTTTAAGGTTTGAGCTGTGATCTGAACCCAGCTGATGGTAGCTTACTCAATAAATCACAATGAAGGCTCTTTTACTAATGCAACTATGGACTCAGGACTGGGGTCAAAGTGTGAGAAATTTGGAGAAAGTCTCAAGAAATTTCTAGAGACTTATATTTTAGAAGGATATTTGGGGTCTAGTTTGGCCCACTGCCCCACTACTTAATTCAGCTTGAATTTGCAGCAAAAATTGGTCAAGTAGAGCAGGAGATTACCTCTGCTTTGAGATGAATCAAAGCATCACAGAATCAAAACATGTTTCAAAGTAATATTCAGCAAACTTCGCACCTTCTTGGCAAGAAAAATCTGCCTCAGTTAGCCATTTGTAGCAATTAAGGTAGAGGTGGGTGTAAATTTGCTGAGAAAAATTTCCCCTTTCCTCAACCTGATCCTTCCATTCCTTTCTCTTTCCTCACAACCTTTGAATGACCAATACTCTGTACAGTGGTCTTGTGTTAATAACATCCCTGTACAGGTAGTCCTCGACTTATGACCACAATTGAGCCCGACATTTCTGTTGCTAAGCAAGACATTTGTAAAGTGAGTTTTGCCCCATTTTACGACCTTTTTTTGCTACAGTTGCTAAGTGAATCCCTGCAGTTGCAAGTTCATAACATGGATGTTAAGTGAATCTGGCTTCCCCGTTGACTTTTCTTGTCAGACGTTTGCAAAAAGAGGATCATCACGTGATCCTGGACACTGCAACCATCATAAATATGAGCCAGTTGCCAAGCACCTGAATTTTGATCACATGACCATGGGATGGGTGCAATGGCCATAAGTGTGAAAAACGGTCGTAAGTCACTTTTTTCAGTGCCGTTGTCATTTCAAGCGATCACTAAATGAACTGTTGTAAGATGAGGACTATCTGCATGAAGGTGCCACAGCATCTCTTTTGAAGCTCTTTCCTTGATTGGCAGGAAGAATGTAGAACAATCCTTGTGAAGCCCCTGCCTCCAAGTCCCTGGACTTCTTCATCTCTTTTTTTCTCCTCAGACCCAGCCAAAGCGTCTTGATAGCCATAAAGAGTGAGGAAAATCTGATTGGAGAGATATTTAAAATGCCGGTAAAGTGAAATAATAAAATCAAATAAATCAAATTCCTTACTGTGCCTGGGCATGCCAACTGAGCTAGGACATAAATCCTGGTTTTCAAACCACAGTGTCTGGATTCCTCCGTTTTATTAAACTAAACACGCATAATGGCTTAAGAGTAGCTTTATTAGGCTGGAGTCCATGTCGTTTGGCAGTTGTCCTTTTGGGGAGAGGGCAGAGGTTATTTCCAACCAAACAGACGTCTTCCTGTCATGAATATTCATAAAACAGCTGTGTCAGACTATTGTGACCCCTCCCCCTTGCCCAGGGATAATTAATCAAACTTTTAGTTCATTATGTACAAGTGCAACCAGCTCTGAGTTCTCCAGATTCTTTCTGGTAAATCGGGACCATAACATTCATTGTTAAGCAATTCACTCATTAAGTAAGTCATCATGTGATTGCACCCAATTTTACAACCTTTTTGCCACGGTCGTTAAGCGAATCATGCAGTTGTTAAGTGAATCTGGCTTCCCCCATTGACTTTGCTTGTCGGAAGCCGGCTAGGAAGGTGATCACATGACCCAAAGATGCTGCAACTGTCATAAATACATGCCAGTTGCCAAGTGCCTGAATTGAGTTGATGTGATTGCAGGGACTCTGTGATGGTCATAAATGTAAAGACGGATTGTAAGTCACTTTTTTCGGCACTGTTGTTACTTCAAATCACTGCTAAACAAATGGTCATAAATTGAGGACTACCTTCAAGCAGTATCCTGAAGAACTGTAGAGATAGAATAGAATAGAATAGAATAGAATAGAGTAGACTAGAGTACAGTAGAGTAGAGTAGAGTAGAGTAGAGTAGAACAGAACAGAACAGAACAGAACAGAATAGAGCTGGAAGAGACCTTGGAAGTCTTCTAGTCCAGCCCCCTGCTCAAGCAGGAGAACCTATACCAGGGGTAGGCAACCTTGGTTCTTTTATGACTCATGAACTTCAACTCCCAGAATTCCTGAGCCAGCCATGCCTACCCCTGACCTATACCATCTCTTTGAGAACCTAATGGGGCTTTGTGAGAAACTAAGGCAAGAAGAAGAAAAAAGACCACTCGAATTCAACCAATCTTCGATCACTACAACTTTGGGGTTGTGGAAATTTTTTTTTAACTAACAAGTTAAAAGTTTGAAAACTTTGGCTATCATCAGACTTCCTAGAGAATGGAAGGGGAACACACTTGGACAGCGGCAGTTTTATCTGAACAATGTTTCTCTGAACGTAATTTTACAATTAAGCTTACTTCCCTTTTCTACCTTTGCAACTGGAAAATAGTTGCAATGAATTAGTGAAAAGACAAACGTTTACAGGTAATTCTCTATTTATGACCACAACCGAGCCCATAATTTCCATTCCTAAGCAAGATAGCTGTTAAGTGAGTTTTGCTACATTTTATGACCTTTCTTGCTATACGTAACTGAATCATAGCAGTTGAGAATAGAATAGAATAGAATAGAATAGAATAGAATAGAATAGAATAGAATAGAATAGAATAGAATAGAACAGAATAGAATAGAGCTGGAAGGGACCTTGGGGGTCTTCTAGTCCAGCCCCCTGCTCAGTCTGGCTTCCAGATTGACTCTGCTCGTCCAAAGGTCACAAAGGGTGATCACATGACTCTGGGACACTGCAATCATCATAAATATGAGCCAGTTGTCAAGCATCTGAAATTTTGATTTTGATCAGATGACCATGGGGGATGCTGCAACAATCATAAGTGTGAAAAATAGTCATAAATCACTTTTTTCAATGCGCTGTAACTTTGAACAATCTCTAAAACTAATGGTTGTTGGTCCAGGACTACCAGTATTATTGACTGGAAACCCTTATGGTCTATTTGTTGAAAAAAGAAAAATGATGATTAGAAAGAAACACCTGGAATACTGCAGCCAATTTTGGTCACCATATCACAAAAAGATGTTGAGAGTTTGGAAAAAATTCAGAGAAGAGCAACTAAGATGAACAAAGGCCTGGAGACTAAAACATACGAAGAATGGCTGCGGGACTTGGGTTTGGATAGTCTAAAGAAAAGAAGAAATAGGGGAGACATGATAGCAGTATTCCATTATTTGAGGGGCTGCCACAAGGAAGAGGGGGTCACGTTGTTCACCAGAGCACCAGAGGGAAGGACGAGAAACAATGGTTGGAAACTGATCAAAGAGAGAAGCAACCTGGAATTAAGGAGAAACTTCCTGACAGTGAGGACAATCAACCAGTGGAACAGATTGCCTCCAGAAATTGTGGGCACTCCATCACTGGAGATTTTTAAGAAGAGGCTAGATAATCACCTGTCTGAGATGGTATAGGTTCTCCTGCTTGAGCAGGAGGCTGGACTAGAAGATCTCCAAGGTCCCTTCCAGTTCTATTCTATTCTATTCTATTCTATTCTATTCTATTCTATTCTAAGGAAACACTATGGGATTTTTTTTTAAATGTTAACTTGAGAGAGAGGCTAGCATATGTAAATGTACTTGTAACTGCTAAGAATGGAAACCGCTTCTTTATACATTTTTTTCTTTCTCTTTCTCTTTCTTTGCACCTGTTTTCATTTATTACTTTTTTTACTTTTTTCTTTCAAAATTTCTATTGTTTTTATTCTCTTATTTTTTTTTATCTAGGGGGAATCCTTTGCTCCTGAAGCAGCTGCTAGTTGATTTGGCAATTTGAAGGATGCAAAAATTTATTTCCAAGAATTTTTCTAAGAACTAAGGGACTGGCCACTCTTCTGAGACAGAATATTTAAGCTTGTCTGGTATTAATCCAGGGTTGTTGTTTTTTTAAAGATGTATTTACATGTTGCCTGTTTCATTACAGTCGATCATATTCCAATGCACCATGTGAATCCCACCAAAAAGGTAATTTGGTATTCAGAATAATTCTGTTCTGTATGAATGCCAACACAGAGTTTGTTATTAAATCTGAACTGATAAAGTTTCTTTTGAATCAAACTTAGCTTGGTATATTATGGACACACCATGCATTTTTCTGGGCAATAGTAAAAAAATAGTTTGCCATAACCTTCCTTGACAGTTTTCTTACCTTTTTAGTCTACCACTTGTCATTCTGATTCGCCATCCAAGGACTAACAAGGTCTGACTCTGGGTTTGTTTGTTTTTTTGAAGTCAGTCAAAGCAGTCTAGGGACTGCCATCTGGGTGGGCATTGCAGTTGATACCTAGGTTTAAAATGAATTAACAAGCTGTATGAATTTTAAAAATAATCCATTTGTTATATGTATTCTTGAAAACCACTGAATGTATAATATGGTTTTGATCACCATATTATAAGAAAGATGTTGAAACTCTGGAAAGAGTGCAGAAAAAAGCAACAAAGATGATTAGGGAGCTGGAGGCTAAAACAACTGAAGAACTGTTGCAGGAATTGGGTATTAATCTAGTGAAAAGAAGGACTAGGGGTGACATGTTAGCAGTATTCCAATATTTGAGGGGTTGCCATAAAGAAGAGGGGGATCAGCCTACTTTCCAAAGCACCAGAAGGCAAGACAAGAAACAATTTATGGAAACTAATCAAGGAGAGAAGCAACTTAAAACTAAGGAGAAATTTCCCAACAATGAGAACAATTACCAGTGGAATGACTTGCTTCCAGATATTGTGGGTGCTCCATCACTGGAGGCTTTTAAGAAGAGACAGGACAGCCATTTGTCTCAAATGGTAGCATCTCCTGCTTGAGCAGGGAGTTGGACTAGAAGACCTCCAAGGTCCCTTCCAACTCTGTTATTCTGTTATCCTGTGGCGTGTACTGTAATCTTACAGTTTGCCCTAAGGTTTTGATTTTCCAGTTGTCTACTCTCTGGATGTCAAATACAACAGACAAAATTTTAGGTTGGATTTTACACACACATACCCTCTAGTCTAGTCTAAAATAGAAGTGTTGTTCCTGAAGCAGGCCAAATAATTGGTGTAATTTCTGTCATTTGCACAATTTGTGGAGTAAAGTAATTGACATTTTTATGTTATTTGCATCGGATGGACTTAAATGGATGCAAATGATGGAGCAGCACCAATTTGGATGTAAAAGGGGGCTTTAATAATGCCCTTTCCCTCCCAATGGTTTGTTAAATCAAGATTTCACTGTATATGTAATAAAAGCTGCCAAATTATTTCAGAGCACCCAAATTTAAACAGCCCAAATATCACCTACCATTTCTAGCCTGCTTTCATCTTCATGGCTTTATTCTGACAAGTTTAGAATCTCAAAATTCAAAATGGACTAAAAGGATGGCCACTGTAATGGTTTAAAAAAAAAGCATTGCTGGAACACAGAGATCACAACTGCAGCTCCATCCCCTGTTTTCCATTAGCCTATTACTTGACAGAGCCCAAAGTAGTTGCTAAAGCCAAAGTCTAGCCAGAAAAAAAAGGCAACCTTATCAGACACGGACATCCATCTAAATGTATTTGCTTGTTGCTTCTTAGAACAATAACAGCAGTTTGCAGGAGATTATAGGTATTATTTTGATTTTTCTGGGTAAGCAAACAAGTCCAGGAAAACAAAAAGTTACTTGCTACCCAGAGAGACAATATTTGCAAAACAGGAGAACTTGTAGGGAGGTTCCTTAGCTGAAGTTGAAGCAGGATGAGCACTTCACAACAATTAATTACCACTTTACAGCCGGAAGGAAAAAGTCCATCAGGAGTGGCAATAACTTGCTATTTTCCTGGCCATGAAATCTGCAAGTCAAAGGTGAGGAAATAGCTGCACGCTGCAGAGTGATAAAGCTGTGTTGGAGTGCAGGTCTATGGATGCAACATAGCAGTATAATAAGAAGCCCTGGCATCAGATATTTTGGAAGCCAGAATAGCTAGTAATTTCTGTATCGCTGCGCTTCAAATTGGAAGAATATGCTGAAATGCAAAAACCGACTGAGCGGATGTGATTTTTGCATCCTGCTATGAAAATATAAGGGTCAGGGAATGAACTGTCCCAATATGTTTGGCAAGCAGCACTCAGTGATGGGAAAGTAATTAGAATGGAAAAGAACAACTAGAACTGAATAAGAGGTGAGGCAGCAGGTTGTAGGGGCATGAAATTTGAGGCACCCTTGTAATCTTGATGTGGAGGTCATGAATTACATCCAGTTGGAGGAGGAGGAGGAGGAGGAGGAGGAGGAGGAGGAGGAATACAGAAAACCCGCAAACATCCAACCAACTAATGACATCAGTGAAGGAGACACCAAGTTCAGGGCTTAAGAAGACAGCCCAGGTTTTTATGCCCCCTTAGAAGGCTAACAGGATGGGAACCATATAGTTCTCAAGGGGAACCCCCATTCCAGAAAACCATGCCATATTTCACAACTTTCTATGCTCTGTCAACAGACAGATTATGGTAACAGATGGCAAATGCCTTTTGTTTCTGAGAAAAATGTAGGATACAGATTTAACAGGTAAATAAATCTATACATAATTTTTTTTTTACAAAAAAAACTGCCATTAGTCTTGGGCTGGATTCACATGTACCCGAAGACTGTATTTGAATGTATGTATGTATGTATGTATGTATGTATGTATGTATGTATGTATGTATCTATCTATCTATCTATCTATCTATCTATCTATCTATCTATCTATCTATCTATCTATCTATCTATCTATCTATCTATCTATCTATTTATATTATTTACTAGCTGTACCCGGCCACGCGTTGCTGTGGCTCAGTCTGGTTAAATTTACGTCCAACAGATGGCACTGTTTTTCAAAAAAAGCATGTTTTTACCTGTCACAGGTGTGACATCTATATAATAGTAGGTATATAAAAATATGCGCGTATTCGAATGCAACGTTGTGTCAAAATTTCAAAGCAATTGGTGAAGAACTTTCAGAGATTTAAGATTTTGAACAAACGAACATTTACATTTTTATTTATATAGATTGGCTGGGTTCCCCCTTCACCCATATACAATCACAGTCACCCATTGTTTTTGACCCGGTAGTACAAACCCAGGTATAATGGCTTCTTAAACATAGTTTATGATCCACATGGTATGCAAACTGAATTTATTGTAATCTGTTATGTGATTGACTGACTATCCAGTGACACAGTAATGGCACTAGAGGTAGTTTGGTCTAGGACAGGGGTAGGCAACCTTGGCTCTTTTATGACTCCTGCTGGCTCAGGAATTCTGGGAGTTGAAGTCCAAAGAGCCAAGGTTGCCTACCCCTGGTCTAGGGGTTAAGGCACCAGGTAAGAAACCAGGGGACTGTGAGTTCTAGCCCCATCTAAACCACGAAAGCTGGTTGGGTTAATTTGGGCCAGTCACTCTCTCTCAGCCCATCCCACTTCCCAGAGTTGTTGTTGTGGAGAAAATAAGGGAGAGAAGTATTAGATATGTTCACTGCCTTCAGTTATTTATGAAAATAATAAAGGCAGGATTTATAAAGGCAGCATGCCTGGCTGAGGAATTCTGGGAGTTGAAGTCCACAAGTCATAAAAGGGCCAAGTTTGAAGAGCCCTGATTTAAGATGTCTTAAAAAATGGCAGCGTAAGAGACATCAAGTTTGGGGCAGGTATAATAGGGGCAATGGTAGCTGCTTCTTGGGGGGGGGGCGTCTCCCATTTTCACCCCAATTTAGGCTGGTGAGAATGGTGGAGGAGGCAAAAAATCTAGCTGCTGAAATTCAACTATTTTGCCACCCAACTTATGGGAGTTGCTGACCAAGGCTTCTGAAGATCACCAGATTTAAGAAGATTTAAAATCTCATCCAGATAAAGTAGAACTGTATTCCCTTTTCAGGCATTTCTGTCTGCATTAGGACATTCTAAAAACTTGTTTGGCTGAACTCTACACATCTGTTTTCAGAAACACAGGAAACAAGGATTGTAAAATCAAATAAAGTCATTCAGAATGCCATACTCAGTTCAGGCTATAATTTGAAATAAGTCCTGAATATTTTGGAGGGTGTAGACTTGCCTCAGAAGCACGGATGAGAACATCCAGGAGAATTCTGCAAACAGCTAATTTTACTTTCCGGTGATGAAAGTTTGAGCTATATTTGTTGAAAAATAGTTCTTGAGAGTGCCTAGGAAGAGCAGATCAAAGTCCTGTTTAATCCACTCTCTTCCCAAAGAGGAAACTGGAAGGGTGACAGTATTCTTGTATTCTTCTGTGCAACTCCATTAACGAGAGCATATTGCTTTGATGCTAAAGGTATCACGATGTTTTATCTCCCTTCCACCATCAAGTTGCTTCTTCTCCTTTTTAAAGGCTGTAGGCCCATCATGATATCTTAGGGACACGCATTTTCAAATATACATTTTGTGCTATGAAACCACATAATGCTGATTTATCTGCTGGCTGGCTGCATGCTTTTCCCTCCAAGTGTTCCACATTCTAATAGGACAAATAAATGCAGATTTAGGTCACCACTCGATCCTGGCATTTGTTTGGACATTTTTTTCACAGCCATACTTTTCTTGTGGGGTTGTTGCTCTAAGTCTTCAAACTTGGCCACTTTAAGACTTGTGGACTTCAACTCCCAGAATTCCTCAGCCAGGCATGCTGGCTGAGGAATTCTGGGAGTTGAAGTCCACAAGTCATAAAAGGGCCAAGTTTGAAGATCCCTGACCTATAGACAGCAGTGGAGTAACTTGTAGCTAAGTTGAGGTAAAATTGTAGCTTGCACGTTTTTCGGTCTAGCAGAAAGTTCTAGTTGCTTGTTGGCCTCTCTTTATAGCTCTGTTCTTGGAATGACTTTGTAGGAGTTTTGACACTTGGAGGAGATGAGAGCAGAATTATTATTTATATGTTGCTGTTTGGGGTGGACGGAGAAGAGGAAAGCTTGGGGTGAGAAAGGAAGAAGGATTAATGAATCATGCAATGGTTTTTTTTCACATGAGGGGGGGAGAGAGAAAACCCCCCCAATATATCATGTTTTTTAGCTCCCTTTCGGAGCGGAGTATCCCATTTGTGAAGAAATAGCTTTGGCGATTTGTGTGCATTTGTTTGTACACACACTTTTTCTTCTTCTTTTTTTTTACACGCGGAGCATATTTATATATAAATAGGCCTGTAAGAATCGTAGATTAAGGAATCTATTCATCCAAAAAAAGAGTTATGTTCCTGTCAGCCTGCATAATGGCTGCCTGGTTCAGGAAGAAAAATGCCTCTTATGAAGATGTGCCAAGTGTCACATGACAAAGGCATTAGCCAAGGCTTCTCTCCGAAATTTCGGAGCTGTTTTCTAAATCTGTCCTGTGAAATTGAGTAAAGGGAGATTGACTTCCCCCGCTGAGAAAAACTAGAGCAATAACAGCTTTTCCCAACCTCAGCAACTTGAAGGTACGTGGACTTCAACTCCCAGAATTCCCCAGCCAGCCATGCTGGCTGGGGAATTCTGGGAGTTGAAGTCCACGTACCTTCAAGTTGCTGAGGTTGGGAACATTGATCTCTATGCAGCCTCCGACTTCCTCTGTATGCCTGTTTCTCAGGAATATCATAAAATTAATCCTGATTATTGCACACCATAAAAGGAGTCCCACTAAATGCTCTTTGGTTACCCATCCTTCCTTTTAAATATTTAATATAGGGATGGATACTGTTTTGGACCACAAGCGCACCTGGAAATGGAGAAGGATTGATGGGTGGTTGTCATAAATGGCTGATGATGGAGGGCATTGCAGCAATATGTCTTTAAATTTTAAAATACTGTACATAACAGTACATAATAAAGTTTGGGTCGGGCACTTCCTGGAGGGATTGCACACAGAAATGTGTCTGCAGGCAAGTAGCAGTTTAATCATATTTTAATGCGGTAAATACGAGTAGATTGCTGTATCCCTTGAATTTACCTACACAGTGAACTATGGTTTTACAAATCATTCTTTTTCTCTTCTTTTTCCTTTACTATTTCTTCCCTTCTTCCTCCATTTCCTCCTCCTCTTCACCTCCTTCTGTTCTTCTTCCCCTCTTCCTCCTGTTTTCCTTCTCTTCTTCCCCTTCTTCTTCCTCCCCCTTCTCCTCCTCCTCTGCCTTCTCCTCCTCTTCTTCTTTCCCCCCTCTTCCTGCTCCTCCTCCTCTTCTTCTCCCTCTTCCTCTTTCCCCCTTTCTCCTCCTTCTCCTTCATTCTCCCCATAATAATAATAATAATAATAATAATAATAATAATAATAATAATAATAATAATAATAATAATAATAATAATAATAATAAAGTTGGAAGGGACCTTGGAGGTCATCTAGTCCAACCCCCTGCTCAGGCAGAAAACCCTATACCATTTCGGACAAATGGCTGTCCACTCTCTTCTTAAAAACTTCCAGTGTTGGAGCATTCACCGTTTCTGGAGGCAGGTTGTTCCACTGGTTAATTGTTCTCACTGTCAGGAAGTTTCTCCTTAGTTCCAGGTTGCTTCTCTCCTTGATCAGTTTCCACCCGTTGCTTCTTGTCCTGCCTTCTGGTGCCTTGGAGAATAGCTTGACTCCCTCTTCTTTGGGGCAGCCCCTGAGATACTGGAACACTGCTAGCATGTCCCCCCTCGTCCTTCTCTTCATTAAACTAGACATACCCAATTCCAGCAATCGTTCCTTATATGTTTTAGCCTCCAGTCCCCTAATCATCTTTGTTGCTCTTCTCTGTACTCTTTCTAGTCTCAACATCTTTTTTACATCGTGGTGACCAAAACTGGATGCAGTATTCCAAGTGTGGCCTTACCAAGGCCTTGTAAAATGGTATTAATACTTCTTCTTCACTTCTTCCTCCTACTTTTCCTCCTCTTCCTTTTCCTTCTCCTCTTCCTCTTCCTCCTCCTTCCTCCTCTTTCTTTTTCTCTCCTTCCCTTCTTCTGCCTTTTCTTCCTCTTCCTCCTCCCTTCTCTTGTTCTTCCTCCTCGTCTCCTCCTCCTGGTTTTCTGGTTTGTTCTTCCTATTATTTATTTACTTACTTACTTCTTTGATTTCTACAGCTGCCCAACTCAACCAAGTGACTCTGGTTATGTTGTTCTGACATTATTGTATCAACTCTCAGCATCCAGTCAAATAAATAGTTAAAATATAAAAGCTCCCTCTCCGGCAGTTTTTGAACTGTTAAATATTTCTTTCTCAATCGGATTTAATTAATTACCTTGGCCCACTGCAGTTGACCAAAACTGGAGCTGCTGCCTTTGAGCTGTCTTTTCATTTGAAGTTCCTATTTGCTATTTCTGTGTTACACTCCTTGAGTTTAGAAAAGACTCAAACAGCAGCCAGCAATGCTCTGAATTGCAGCCACCTTTCGTCCTGTGATCCATATCTTGTTTTACAGTTGCATCTCCTCTGATAGAGGGACTAAACCCAAGGAAAAATGAATTACCTGCTGAAACTGAAAGACCACATAGACCAACACAGCCTAATCGAGATATTCTCCCCACACCCTGAACATTATCTTAATAATAATAATAATAATAATAATAATAATAATAATAATAATAATAATAATAATAATAATAATAATAATAATAATAATAATAATAATAATAAAGTTGGAAGGGACCTTGGAGGTCATCGAGTCCAACCCTCTGCTCAGGCAGGAACCCTACACCATTTCAGACAAATGGCTGTCCAGTCTCTTCTTAAAAACTTCC
>NW_015386135.1:485494-490529 GCF_001527695.2 Protobothrops mucrosquamatus
AAAGGTTGTATCTGTGAAAAACGGCCATAAGTCATTTTTTTCAGCGCCATTGTAACTTTGCAGTCACTAAATGAACTGTTGTAACTTGAGGACTACCTGTGCAGTATCAAACGTCCTGTGAAACCTGATCAGTGGGTGGGTACATGTCCTCCTCATCATTCTGGATCTGGTGTGAGTTTTGACATAGCTCAGGGGTAGGCAACCTTGGCTCTTTTATGACTCGTGGACTTCAACTCCCAGAATTCCTGAGCCAGCCATGCTGAGGAGAAATGGAGAGGTTTCCATGCTGAGCCATGCTGGCTCAGGAATTCTGGGAGTTGAAGTCCACGAGTCATAAAAGAGCCAAGGTTGCCTACCCCTGATATAGGTAGTCCTCGACTTAACGACCATAAATGGGAGCAGAATTTCCATTGCTAAACAAAGCGGTTGTTAAGTGAGTTGTATCTCACTCTACCCTCTTTTTGCCAGGGTTGCTAAGTGAAGCAGTGTAGTTGTTAAGTGAGTCACACTGTTGTTAAGCGAATCTGGCTTTCCCCCATTGACTTTGCTTATCGGAAGCTGGCTGGGAAGGTCACAAAGGATGAGCATGTGTTCCTAAGATGCTGTAACGATTGTAAATACACAACAGTTGCCAAATGCCTGAATTCTGATAACATGACTGCAGGGGATGCTGTGATGGTGGCAAGTCACTTTTTTCCAGGCCGTTGTAACTCTGAATGGTCGTTAAATGAATGGTTGTAAGTCGAGGAATACCTGTAAGTCAAACCATGAGTGAATTCACTCTGTGCCCCCAGCTGTCAAAAAGCTGGTTTAGCTTTGATTCGCCCCATTGAATAAACTCATTCATTCTTGTTTACAAACGTGGATTTTAATTTAGCACCATTTATATATTTACAATTAAATGTTTATCTTGTTTTCCTATTTCGTCCAATACTCAGGGTAGCTTGCAACAATTAAAAAAATTGAGAATAAAATTGACAGACATTAAAAGGACAACATTAAAACTAGTCATTACTACTGCTTAGCTTTTAAGGTGTTTTTACCATCTTCCTGAATGACCCTGACAATGGTGGCCCGCACAACAAGCCATAGTTAAGTGAACTGCGGCTTAACACAATTAAACTGGATTCATCAGGACAGATTTCCAAACTGGGCCATTTCCTACATCCTTCTGTTACAGAGAATAAACATCATTTTTCACTCCTGAGCAAAGATGAGGATCACATATGAGGACAGCAGACAACTGGGATTAAGTCTGCTTTCTCCTTTAAAAGCCAGTACAGAATCTTGTGCTAATCTTTCTATTAAGGTTGGTCTCATAGTCAGCCAGATGTTTGGACTGGATACGGCATTTTGTCCACCTATTAAGTCTTTCCCAAGATCCTGGGATCGGCAGTTGTCGTTTGATGGTATTAAAACTATTGTCTCAAGATGTCAGCTGTTCCTAGTACAGCTACCTTTTGCAACTGAGTGGTGGTGATTTTGTCTCGGCCAATAATATTCCAGTGGTGCACCAGATATTTGGAATTGCATCAAGGGTGCCTATTACTATTGGTACAATTTTCACTTTCTTTTGCTGCAGTCATTGCACTTCTAACTGCAGATTTTATAGTTTGTGCAAATTAGAAGTAGAAAGACTGTGGCAAAAGGAATCAAACAAAGGACCTTGGGTAAAATTACAAAACTTCTGGAGTACCAATTTAGATTATTATTGTTGTTATAATTACTATTTTAGTTTTATCCTGTTTTTTTTCTCAAGCAGCAAACATAGCTAATACTCCTGCCTCCCCCTATTTTCCCCACAACTACAACCTTGCAAAGTGAGTTGGGCTGAGAGAGAGTGTGACTGGCTCAAAGTCACCCCCCCCTCCCCGGCTTTCATGTTTAAGGCAGGATTAGAATTCACAGCCTGTTGATTGGCCCCAAATCACCCAGCCAGTTTTCATGCCTCAGTCTCCTGATTTCTAGACCAACACCTTCACTACTACACCAAACAAATGATACTGGATACATCATTCCCATCGACTAAATTCTTTCCTTCATGGTGTAGGACAGTGGTGGTGAACCTATGGCATGCGTGCCAGAGGCAGCACTCAGAGCCCTCTCTGTGGGCATGCATGCCATGCCCCGGAGATGGCAACTGTCCCTCTGCAACCAGCTGCCTGCTAACTCGCTGAGGTCCCACATGGCCGGATGCATCCTGGCACGGCTGGTTTCCCTCCCCCCCACGTCCTGTCCCTCCTGGCCTCACATGCTCTCCTTTTCTTGGGCACGACCCACTGCATCGCCTCCTCAGCTGTTGGCCGGCCATCCAGTTCAGAGGTGGCTTCTTTGAACTGCTGGCAGCAGGCTGCGGAGCCCCAGAGTGCACCGGTCGAGGGGCCGACAGGCTGTGGCTGCTGACGGACACCGTCGCCCCCCATGCACTCGTTGGCCTCTGTGTCTGGGGGCCGATGATGTGAGGCAGCAGCCGCCCCGGCCCTTGCCTTGCCTTGCCCCGCGGCAATTGGCACCCCCGCTCTGCCTCACCCTGCAGGACAAGCGTTCTGCCTACCTCCCCCCCTACCAGAGACCCCCTGGATCTCCCCCAACCCTGCCCACCCCCCCACAGGCGTCCCTCCCCACAAGCAACATTGAGGTGACCACTGTTAGATCGCGCAGGCAGTAAGACACGAGTCGAGTGACAGTCAGCTCTTGGTTTATTGGCAAGGCATAAAGTAAATCCGGACTGGCTCTCTGGGCCAGGGGAGCCCTCTTTTATGGGATTCCCCTGGCTTGTAATCACACAATTCCATTGGCTGGCAAGACCCTGTTGCTAGTTAGCCAACCAGCAACGGGCANCTATCATGTCCCCCCTCGTCCTTCTCTTCATTAAACTAGACATACCCAATTCCAGCAACCGTTCCTTATATGTTTTAGCCTCCAGTCCCCTAATCATCTTTGTTGCTCTTCTCTGTACTCTTTCTAGAGTCTCAACATCTTTTTTACATCATGGTGACCAAAACTGGATGCAGTATTCCAAGTGTGGCCTTACCAAGGCCTTGTAAAATGGTATTAATACTTCTTCTTCACTTCTTCCTCCTACTTTTCCTCCTCTTCCTTTTCCTTCTCCTCTTCCTCTTCCTCCTCCTTCCTCCTCTTTCTTTTTCTCTCCTTCCCTTCTTCTGCCTTTTCTTCCTCTTCCTCCTCCCTTCTCTTGTTCTTCCTCCTCGTCTCCTCCTCCTGGTGTCTGGTTTTCTGGTTTGTTCTTCCTATTATTTATTTACTTACTTACTTCTTTGATTTCTACAGCTGCCCAACTCAACCAAGTGACTCTGGTTATGTTGTTCTGACATTATTGTATCAACTCTCAGCATCCAGTCAAATAAATAGTTAAAATATAAAAGCTCCCTCTCCGGCAGTTTTTGAACTGTTAAATATTTCTTTCTCAATCGGATTTAATTAATTACCTTGGCCCACTGCAGTTGACCAAAACTGGAGCTGCTGCCTTTGAGCTGTCTTTTCATTTGAAGTTCCTATTTGCTATTTCTGTGTTACACTCCTTGAGTTTAGAAAAGACTCAAACAGCAGCCAGCAATGCTCTGAATTGCAGCCACCTTTGGTTCTGTGATCCATATCTTGTTTTACAGTTGCATCTCCTCTGATAGAGGGACTAAACCCAAGGAAAAATGAATTACCTGCTGAAACTGAAAGACCACATAGACCAACACAGCCTAATCGAGATATTCTCCCCACACCCTGAACATTATCTTAATAATAATAATAATAATAATAATAATAATAATAATAATAATAATAATAATAATAATAAAAAAAAGTTGGAAGGGATCTTGGAGGTCATCGAGTCCAACCCTCTGCTCAGGCAGGAACCCTACACCATTTCAGACAAATGGCTGTCCAGTCTCTTCTTAAAAACTTCCAGTGTTGGAGCATTCACTGCTTCTGGAGGCAGGTTGTTCCACTGGTTAATTGTTCTAACTGTCAGGAAGTTTCTCCTTAGTGCTAAGTTGCTTCTCTCCTTGATCAGTTTCCACCCGCTGCTTCTGGTCCTGCCTTCAGGCGCCTTGGAGAATAGCTTGACTCCCTCTTCTTTCTGGCAGTCCCTGAGATATTGGAACACTGCTATCATGTCCCCCCTCGTCCTTCTCTTCGTTAAACTAGACATACCCAATTCCAGCAACCGTTCCTTATACAGTATGTTTTAGCCTTCAGTCCCCTAATCATCTTTGTTGCTCTTCTCTGTACTCTTTCTAGAGTCTCAACAACTTTTTACATCGTGGTGACCAAAACTGGATGCAGTATTCCAAGTGTGGCCTTACTAAGGCATTGTAAAGTGGTATTAACACTTCATGTGATCTTGATTCTATCCCTCTGTTAATGCAGCCCAGCACTGGGTTGGCTTTTTTGGCAGCTGCAGCACACGGCTGGCTCATATTTAAATGATTTGTCCACTAGGATTCCGAGATCCCTCTCACAGTTACTTTCTCCGTATTCCTTCAAAGATTTTAGAAATAATTATTTGAGAAAGCAGGGCCTGTCTTTTGTTCTTTTGTTTGGAGAGAAGAAGAAACAAAACTTTTAACTGTACGAGCAAAATGCCGGTCTCACCCGGCTCGCCTTAGCCAACGATGCAGAACAGGAGACTTGATTTGATAAAGCGATGAATATAAAATTTGGAACGCCGGGGTGATGCTGATAGAGGGGCCGGTGAAGGCAGGGCATGAGATGGGAATACAGGGGAAACAGCTGTGCTCAAGGAGACACATATGAGGTGTTAGGGGAAAACAGAAGGTCATCATGATCCATGAAAGTCTCCAAGAAATAATGACTGTAAGAAAAAAAGAGCAGAATTGCTGAGGAGACCAGATGTTTCTACACCAAGACAATGATAGAACAGTAATTACCGAAAGACAGAGCATCCTTCAGATTCACAGAGCGGTAGAAGGAAAGAGATGCATGGCAAGAAGCTGAGGCCAAACAGCCCATAATAAGCACATATCCTGGCTATTTATTTCACAAGCAACAAGTCACCTGG
>NW_015386135.1:491622-516620 GCF_001527695.2 Protobothrops mucrosquamatus
AAAGGTTGTATCTGTGAAAAACGGCCATAAGTCATTTTTTTCAGCGCCATTGTAACTTTGCAGTCACTAAATGAACTGTTGTAACTTGAGGACTACCTGTGCAGTATCAAACGTCCTGTGAAACCTGATCAGTGGGTGGGTACATGTCCTCCTCATCATTCTGGATCTGGTGTGAGTTTTGACATAGCTCAGGGGTAGGGCAACCTTGGCTCTTTTATGACTCGTGGACTTCAACTCCCAGAATTCCTGAGCCAGCCATGCTGAGGAGAAATGGAGAGGTTTCCATGCTGAGCCATGCTGGCTCAGGAATTCTGGGAGTTGAAGTCCACGAGTCATAAAAGTGCCAAGGTTGCCTACCCCTGATATAGGTAGTCCTCGACTTAACGACCATAAATGGGAGCAGAATTTCCATTGCTAAACAAAGCGGTTGTTAAGTGAGTTGTATCTCACTCTACACTCTTTTTGCCAGGGTTGCTAAGTGAAGCAGTGTAGTTGTTAAGTGAGTCACACTGTTGTTAAGCGAATCTGGCTTTCCCCCATTGACTTTGCTTATCGGAAGCTGGCTGGGAAGGTCACAAAGGATGAGCATGTGTTCCTAGGATGCTGTAACCATTGTAAATACACAACAGTTGCCAAACAGGCTAATTTAATATATATTTTAATTGTTTTTAGATATTTATTGTATAGTTTCATTTTTTATTTGCCTGTAAGCCGCCCTGAGTCCTTCGGGAGAAGGGCGGGGTATAAATTAAAGTAATAATAATAATAATAAATAATAAATGCCTGAATTCTGATAACATGACTGCAGGGGATGCTGTGATGGTGGCAAATCACTTTTTTCCAGGCCGTTGTGACTGTGAATGGTCGCTAAATGAATGGTTGTAAGTCGAGGAATACCTGTAAGTCAAACCATGAGTGAATTCACTCTGTGCCCCCAGCTGTCAAAAAGCTGGTTTAGCTTTGATTCGCCACATTGAATAAACTCATTCATTCTTGTTTACAAACGTGGATTTTAATTTAGCACCATTTATATATTTACAATTAAATGTTTATCTTGTTTTCCTATTTGGTCCAATACTCAGGGTAGCTTGCAACAATTAAAAAAATTGAGAATAAAATTGACAGACATTAAAAGGACAAAATTAAAACTAGTCATTACTACTGCTTAGCTTTTAAGGTGTTTTTACCATCTTCCTGAATGACCTTGACAATGGCGGCCCGCACAACAAACCATAGTTAAGTGAACTGCGGCTTAACACAATTAAACTGGATTCATCAGGACAGATTTCCAAACTCGGCCATTTCCTACATCCTTCTGTTACAGAGAATAAACATCGTTTTTCACTCCTGAGCAAAGATGAGGATCACATATGAGGACAGCAGAAAACTGGGATTAAGTCTGCTTTCTCCTTTAAAAGCCAGTACAGAATCTTGTGCTAATCTTTCTGTTAAGGTTGGTCTCATAGTCAGCCAGATGTTTGGACTGGATACGGCATTTTGTCCACCTATTAAGTCTTTCCCAAGATCCTGGGATCGGCAGTTGTCGTTTGATGGTATTAAAACTATTGTCTCAAGATGTCAGCTGTTCCTAGTACAGCTACCTTTTGCAACTGAGTGGTGGTGATTTTGTCTTGGCCAATAATATTCCAGTGGTGGACCAGATATTTGGAATTGCATCAAGGGTGCCTATTACTATTGGTACAATTTTCACTTTCTTTTGCTGCAGTCATTGCACTTCTAACTGCAGATTTTATAGTTTGTGCAAATTAGAAGTAGAAAGACTGTGGCAAAAGGAATCAAACAAAGGACCTTGGGTAAAATTACAAAACTTCTGGAGTACCAATTTAGATTATTATTGTTGTTGTTATAATTACTATTTTAGTTTCATCCTGTTTTTTTTCTCAAGCACCAAACATAGCTAATACTCCTGCCTCCCCCTATTTTCCCCACAACTACAACCTTGTAAAGTGAGTTGGGCTGAGAGAGAGAGTGACTGGCTCAAAGTCACCCCACCCCGGCTTTCATGCTTAAGGCAGGATTAGAATTCACAGTCTGTTAATTGGCCCAAAATCACCCAGCCAGTTTTCATGCCTCAGTCTCCTGATTTCTAGACCAACACCTTCACTACTACACCAAACAAATGATACTGGATACATCATTCCCATCGACTAAATTCTTTCCTTCATGGTGTAGGACAGTGGTGGCGAACCTATGGCATGCGTGCCAGAGGCAGCACTCAGAGCCCTCTCTGTGGGCATGCATGCCATGCCCTGGAAATGGCAACTGTCCCTCTTCAACCAGCTGCCTGCTAACTCGCCGAGGTCCCACATGGCCGGATGCATCCTGGCATGGCTGGTTTCCCTCCCCCCCACGTCCTGTCCCTCCTGGCCTCACATGCTCTCCTTTTCCTGGGCACGACCCACTGCATCGCCTCCTCAGCTGTTGGCCGGCCATCCAGTTCAAAGGTGGCTTCTTTGAACTGCTGGCAGCGGGCTGCGGAGCCCCAGAGTGCACCGGTTGAGGGGCCGGCAGGCTGTGGCTGCTGACGGACACCGTTGCCCCCCATGCGCTCGTTGGCCTCTGTGTCTGGGGGCCGATGATGTGAGGCAGCAGCCGCCCCGGCCCTTGCCTTGCCTTGCCCCGTGACAATTGGCACCCCCGCTCTGCCTCACCCTGCAGGACAAGTGTTCTGCCTACCTCCCCCCCTACCAGAGACCCCCTGGATCTCCCCCAACCCTGCCCACCCCCCACAGGCGTCCCTCCCCACAAGCAACATTGAGGTGACCACGCCCACCTTGGCCACACCCACCCAATCTGCCATGACCACCACAGCCACGCCCAGCCAGTGGGCCACGCCCACCTGGCACCCGGCGATAAATAAGTGGGTTTTGGGTTGCAGGTTGGGCACTCAGTCTCTAAAAGGTTCGCCATCACTGGTGTAGGATGAAGGAGGGATCACCTGGTCACCTATGTTCCATCTCTATTCTGCTACTTTTCTATACATAAAAGGGTTAGGGCCAGTGGTGGGATTCAGTCGGTTTGTACCAGTTCTGCAGAATGGGTAGATAATTTTTTGTTGCCCAGGCCCAGAACGGACTTCCAGAAGTGGCATCCACACAGAGAACCGGTTGTTCACATATTTGAATCCCACCACTGGTTAGGGCTGAAATAACCAGAGGGTCTTCTCTTTGGGATTGTCCATGCCTGTTACCCACAGGCAAGATTTCAGGGACTTTGGAAAGTTCTCCATCCTTTTGTTATAGATATTTAAATACAGTACATTACTGCCTGTGGTTCATGTCCATGAGAGGGACAAGAACTGACGGAGAATAAGTCAAAAACGGTCAATTGACAAAACCTATAAACAACTACAAATTATTTATTCGTAGGTCGAGATAAAAAGGATCGACGTACCTTTTCGCGGACCCGAGCGAGACTAAACCTTTATCCCTGACTGACCCTTACGTGACTTCGTTTGTTTGACCTTTAATAAGTGGTATTTTTTTCCAACACCGCATTGTACTTTTCATGCTCAAATAGATTTTCATGCTGGCTGTTTGAAAAGGAGAAATTAAACCCAACCATTTCTTGAAGTCCACTTTGCTTTGAAAGAGATTTCTCCTGTGGCTTAATAGAAAAATGATTGGATACCCACAAATCTGCTGAAGAAAACAGAAGGAAATTTGGTTCTTGGATGAAAACACTGCATTAAGAAGCTAAGGGCCATTAGCCCAATATGGTAAGCCTGGCTTAGGCCAAAAGTTACATGCAAGCCTAGATTACTGATTATGTGCCATGAAATCCATGGCAACTCTTAGCAAGAAAACAGGTTTTCTCCAGAATGATCTGGAGAACTTTGTCTACAGTCGCATCATCACCATTGTAACTGAATCCAACTCTTCTCCTGCTGGTCACCTTCTTCTTCCCTTTGTCTGGAGTTGTCTTTGACTCTAAGGGGCAGTTCTCATCCCTGTTTCTTAGCCAAGGGAACCAGGTTTGTCTGAAGACATTTCTATGGTCATGTGGCCAACAGATTATACTCTGAGGTGCACGGGATGCTGTTACCTTCCCACCAAAGTAGTACCTATTTATCTACTTGCATTTGCATGCTTTCGAACTACTAGGTGAGCAGGAGCTGGGGCAAGGAATGGGAGCTCACCCTATTGCGGACCGTTCGGGTCTCAAACTCAGATTGTCAGTTTTCCAGCTGACAAGCTCAGCATCTTTAACCGCTGAGTCATCATGCCCCCTGGAGATGGGTAAAATTGCAGAGTAACTGCAGTCCCTTCTGTTAGCTTCGCAGGGCATCTGAAGCTAAACATTTATCCCTTTCTTAAGTCAAATTGTGTTATGTGAACCACAGAAAAGGAGTAAAAGACGACGAGCCAAAGATGTCAGAGACATGAGATAAGAAATGGAAATATCGATAAATCTAGAGGGCACCAACACCATTTGCTGTTCACCTAACTCAATGTTTCTCAACCTCAGCAACATAAAGATATGTGGACTTCAACTCCCAGAATTCATGCTGGCTGGGGGAAGTCTAGGAGTTGAAGTCTTTTCAATCACAATATTTTTCCAGCCAATCTTTATTTTTAGAAACATATTCTAGTGATACTATAAAATCAACAACACACTTTTCCAATTGCACCATAGAAACATATGACACACTCCTGAGGTCAAAAATCTGAAGTGGCTGGATTGAAGCTGAACGTTGGAATCAAGAAATAAATTAAATAATGCAAATTTAGTCCAAGTCTGTTGGTGGACAGGGGAAGAAAGAGGCAGACAATTTTGAGAACCAGTTTGGACCAATGGCCTAGAAATCAGGACCCTGTGTGTTCTAGTCCTGCCGTAGGCAAGAAAGCCAGCTGGATAACTTTGGACCAATCACTAGGAGACTGTGAGTTCTAGTCCAGCGGTTCTCAACCTATGGGTCGCGACCCCATTTGGGGTCGATCGACCATTTCATGGGGGTCGCCAAGCAAGGCTGTCTGCCATTTTTTCCCCCTTTTCCGGCGGGTGCCTTACCTCCCTTGGGCTGGGCCAGCTGGTGGTCGACCTGCTCCGTCTCTGCCGCTTGCCAGCTACGCCTCGGCCGGCGCAGGGGGCGGAACCACACATGCGCGGCGCTCCCAGGCAGGGAAAGTCCTCGACTTACGACCAGTTGGGTAGTCCTCAACTTACGACCGGTTTAGTCCTCGACTTACGACCGGTTTAGTCCTCGACATACGACCGGTTTAGTCCTCGACTTACGACCGGTTGGGGGTCGCGGCATTAAAAAGGTTGAGAACCACTGTTCTAGTCCCACCTTAGGCATGAAAGCCTGTCACTCTGAACCCAACCCACCTCATAAGGTTGTTGCTATGGGGAAAATAGGTGGAGGAAGGAATATTAGGTATGTTCGCTACCTTAAGTTAAAAACAATGAAGGCAGGATATAAATAAATACATACAGTAAATGAATTAATGTACAAGGTCACAATACATGAACTTTTCAATGATTTCTGTTGTGAAAATAATCCAAACAAACAAACAAACAAACCACCCCACCACAGGACCCTTAAAAAGCAAGACAATGTTTGATTTTAAGGTTATGCCTGCCAGAAAAAGAAGAAAATGTAACTAACCGTAGCCAAGGAGGCTTCCAAAGTAAGCTTCCTTACCCGGCTGGAAAAGTTTTCATATCTTCACTCCTTGCAAAGTTGGTCAAGTACAAAGTCTCCATGTTTCTCATCTGGAGAGGAGGGACAAAACGAATTGTTTTGCCTGCATAAGGGGAAAACAATACTGGCTGGGGGACAGACGGGACGATGCCTTTGTAAGCAACAACCAATATTTGCTTGCACTGCTTAATCAAAGGAAACTGGTACATTGATTTAAGACCTTTAAAATATCCTGTCTATCGAGCAAGTGCAATATTTGCTTTATCTTGATTAATTCATCAATTAAAAGCAGGGCACAATCTGCTTCAGGGGACAAAAGGATTGGTCAAGGGACAGAAAACAAAGCCAGGGGAAGGGCTTATTTTTAACCAGGAATTGAGAGTAATGCCGGGTTAATCAAACAACAGCTTACTCTTGGCGTTTTCAAAATATGTGTTCTGTGCTAGACATAAAATACGTTGGTTGATTTCTTCCAGTAAGTGCAAGTGCAAGGAGCATTTGGGAAAAGTGTGGTTACAATCACTGAAAGAAAGAGTCGGCATTTTCCTTCCTAGGTGGACTCAAATTGCCCGTATGTGTAGTTGAGATATAGATATGCTGATGTTATAGATAATTGAGAGGTAATTTGGTGAAGTGGTTAAAGAATCAGGCTAGGCACCAGGAGTCGTGAGTTCTAGTCCTGCTTTAGATGTGAAGCTAGCTGAGTGACCTTGGATGAGGCCCTCTCTCTCAGCCCTAGGAAGGAGGTAAAGGTAGTCCTCACAACCATTTGTTTAGTGATTAAAATGGCACTGAAAAAAATAACTTACGGCCATTTTTTATACTTAGACCATCACAACAGCCCCAGGGTCACATGATCAGAATTCGGAGATTTGGCAACTGGCTCGTATTTATGACAGTTGCAGTGTCTCAGGGTCAAGTAATCACCTTATGTGACCTTTTCACAAGCAAAGTAAATAGACTAGACCAGACTAAACTAGACTAGACTAGACTAGACTAGACTAGACTAGACTAGACTAGACTAGAATAGAATAGAATAGAATAGAAGGGACCTTGGAGGTCTTCTAGTCCACCCCCCTGCTCAAGCAGGAGAACCATACCGTCTCAGACAGGTGGATGTATAAAAACCTCCAGTGATGGAGCACCCACAATTTCTGGAGGCAAGCTGTTCCACTGGTTGATTGTCCTCACTGTCAGGAAGTTTCTCCTTAATTCCAGGTTGCTTCTCTCTTTGATCAGTTTCCAACCATTGTTGGAATGTTCCAAATGGGGAAGCCAGATCCGCTTAACAACTGTGGCCAGAAAGGACATAAAATGGGGCCAAACTCACTTAACAATTATCTTGTTTAACAACATTTTGAGACATTTGGGAGTCAGCTGTGGTCGTAAGTCGAGGACTATCCAATGACAAATCACTTCTGAAAAAAACTTGTCAAGAAAGCGTGGACATCATGTAGGCAAAAATCGGACATGACTGAATGGAAGAAAATACACACACACACACATGCACACGCACACGCACAAACACACAGGTGCGCACGCACGCACACATACACACACATATACATAGATACACACAGGTAAACCTCAACTTACAGCCATTCATTTAGCAAGTTACAGTGGCACTGAAAAAGTGACTTACAACTGGTCCTCGCAGTTATGACTGTTATAACATCCCCGCAGTCATGGGATCATGATTTCAAACACTTGGCAACCAGCATGTTTTTATGACAGTTGCAGCATTCTGGGGTCATGTGATCGCCATTTGTCACCTTCCATGTGCTTTGGCGGCTACATATCTATCTATCTATCTATCTATCTATCTATCTATCTATCTATCTATCTATCTATCTATCTATCTATCTATCTATCTATCTATCTACAGTATATCTATATCTATATCTATATCTAGCTCTATATTCATATAATATAGCATAGTATATTTTTCTACCTAGCTGGGATGCTCCCTTCTTCTTTTCTTCTTAGCTGACGCATATAAATCTAGCCAGCCTATACATGTCACAGTGCAAAATTTGGGTGATGCATTATGCCTTCACAGCATCAATAGCTTCCCAACAAGCAGCGTTTCTGTCAGTGTCAAAACACAGGGAGGCAAAAAACTCCTAGAATCTGCCCTATGTCTGAGATATAAATAGGCTGGAGACAGAAAGGAAAAAGGCAGCCGTTAATTTATCATTACTGTTATTTTATGACATTTTGAAAGCATCAGAATGCAAGATCTTTTTGAGTTTTTGATCTCTGTGTGTGTCTTTTGAAAAGCAAAAGTGCAGCCCGTTGGCCTTTCCCAGCAGAGGGGAAGAATATAGGTACTCCTCGACGTACAGCCGTTCATTTAGTGCCTGTTCAAAGTTATGACGGTGCTGAAAAAGTGACTTACAATTAGTCCTTGCACTTACACATCATAGCATCCCCACATCAGGTGATCAAAATTGGCAACTGGCGTGTGTTTACATGTATTTACAGCAGTTGGCAACGTCCCAGGGCCACGTGATCACCCTTTGTGACCTTCCCAGCTGGTTTCTGACAAGCAAAGTCAATGGGGGAAATTGGATTTACTTGACAACTGCATGAATTACTTAACAACCACTGTGATTCGCTTAACAACTGCACCAAAACAGATTTTAAAACTGGGCACAACCCACCTAAAAACTGTCTCGCTTAGCAACTGAAGTTCCAATCCCAAATTCTGATCTTAAATTGAGAGCTATCTATAGGGCATTGTTGGCAACTTTAAGCTGCATGGATTACAACATCCAGAATTCCCCCTGCCAGCATGCGATATCTTGTCTTCCAGGAATATTTGGTTGGAAAAAGGCCACCTGTGGGTCTTTGGGCCAATCAGCAGGAGACTGTGAGTTCTAGTCCTGCCTTACTTATGAAAGTTGGCTGGGTGACTTTGAGCCAATCACAAGAAGACAGTGAGTTCTAGTCCCGCCTTATGCATGAAAGCCGGCTGGGTGACCTTGAGCCAATCACCAGGAGACTGTGAGTTTTAGTCCCGCCTTAGGCATGAAGACCACTGGGTGACTTTGGGCCAGTCGTTTTTTCTCACACCTTTGTATCATTATCACTGATTAAAAAAAAAGAGATATCACTCCTGAAACACAAGAGGTGAATCTTTTGCTTAAACTTTTGTTGTACTTTGAGATTTTTAAAATCTGGGCTTCACCCCCACCAGCTCTCTAGGATGCCCCCTCCCCAAAACCATGCAATGTCACAGTTTCCACTTTGACTTTTGGGCCAGTCCCTGCAGACCCTCCCCCCCATACAATCAAAGCATAAAATGGAATTGATCCAGCAGGCTTGGACCTGTCAAGGGATTTGTATATTCACTGGCCAATATTGCCAGTAGATTTTGCAAAGAATTGTCAATTGCTTATTGTGAAATATTATTTTATTGCGTCTTTCTGCTATGGCTACCGTGACCATGTACCTTTTATTATAAAGGACAGTCCTTTCTTTCAGAAAGCTGCCCTTTAGATTTCTTTATTTTTCAACAGCTCACTTTTGCCCTTTATTTTGGTCTTTTGCCATACAAAGGGTACCACTTCATGCACAGTCTTTCGCAGTCATGTAATTCATCAATTCACTCAATGCATGGAAACCGAGTGGCCTTTTAAAAATACATTTATATTCAGGCAGTCCTCAACTTGCAACCACAATTTCCATTGCTAAGCAAGGCAGTTGTTAAGTGAGATATGCCTGATTTTAAATCCCTTTTTAAAGCCACGATTGTTAAGCGAGTTATTGCAGTCATTAAGGGAATCATGTGGTCATTAAGTGAATTGATTTTGCTTGCTGAAAGCCAGCTGGGAAAGTCTCAAATGGCACTTTTCAGCAAAACCATGCCCATAGTGGAAAACGAGTTCACAATTCTGACTGCCACATTTGAGGAGGAGGAGGAGGAGGAGGAGGAGGAGGAGGAGGAGAACGCTGCAGTCATTGCTTAATGACTGCAGCCAAAAATGTCATAAAATGATTCTGGAATGTTGCAACTGTCATAAATAACTTGCGAATTGCCAAGTGCCCAAATTTCAAACACATGACTGTGGAGATTCTGTGACGATTGTCAATGTGAGCCCCAATTATAAGTTATTTTTTTCCACGCTGTTGAAATTTCAAACGTTGCTAAATGAATGGTGGTTAAGTCGAGGACTTTAGATATTTTTATTAGAATATGCATTTTTGTAAAGCTTTTCTTGGCTTGGCTTTTAAGTTTTCCTTTGTGAAGCAAAGTTAAAAATATAATTTTTTTTTTAATCCTTAGAATTTCTTTCATATTTGCCCCTTTTTCAGCTTTGTTCTTTATCTTTTCCAAGAAAATATGGTCACTGAGGCGGCAGCAGATCCTGAACTGGCACATTCCACCCCCATTGAGATGTGTTGAGGAATCCCCACAAGAGCATTCAGCCAAAAATGTTTGCCCTTTCTTGGCTTGTAACGTAGCATGTTGTGTGAACCCACTTGGACTTAGCTACCATAAATGCTTCAACCATGGCTGTTTGTGAGGTAGGCTTCCATTGCTCATACCAATGGACTCAGCTGGCTGGAGCGTGACATTTTTTCTCTCCTCTATATCGTTCATCGATATTCAAGATTTAGCAGCATTTTGAAGGTTTTTTTACCGTTTCTTCTTTGTTTCTGAGGACACAATACCTTAAGTCAGGGGTTGGCAACCTTGGCTCTTTTATGACTCATGGACTTCAACTCCCAGAATTCCTGAGCCAGCATGGCTCAGCATGGAAACCTCTCCATTTCTCCTCAGCATGGCTGGCTCAGGAATTCTGGGAGTTGAAGTCCACGAGTCATAAAAGAGCCAAGGTTGCCGACCCCTGAGTTAAGGAGAATTAAATTAAGGAGAAACTTCCTAACAGTGAGGACAATTAACCAGTGGAACAGCTTGCCTTCAGAAATCATGGGCGCTCCATCACTGGAGGTTTTTAAGAAGAGACTAGACCAGGAATGTCAAACTTGACACGTCACATGACGTGTCCCGACCTATCGCGACTTTTTCCCCATTGCCGGAGCTGGGGTGGGCGCGGCTTCGGCATGATCCGCCCAGCCCATGAGCTGGCAGTTTGACACCCTTGGACTAAACAGTCACTTCTGAAATGATATAGGTTCTCCTGCTTGAGCAGGGGGCTGGACTAGAAGACCTCCAAGATCCCTTCCAGCTTCTATTCTATTCTATTCTATTCTATTCTATTCTATTCTATTCTAGTAAATGAGGATTTTTTATTTTTATTTTTTATTTTATTATTTATTTGTATCCCACCTTATTATTTTTACAAATAACTCAAGGCGGCAAACATATCCAATGCATCTTCCTATTTTCCCCACAACAACCCTGTGAAGTGGGTTGGACTAAGAAAGAGTGACAGGCTCAAAGTCACCAGCTGGATTTCATAGCTAAGACGGGACTAGAACTCACAGTCTCTCAAGAAGAGACTGCCCTAATTGCTAGACCATACTGGTTTTAGGCAACTATGATCATTTTTGAGTTAGAGGAGAACTGTCTAATTTGAAGTCCCCTCCCCTCTACACAGGAGTGTCTGCAGGAAGAGAGTCAAAAAAGTCAAAATGGCAGCCACAGGCAATTCAGTTGAAGCTCTGTCACTTTTTGCATGCACAGGGGCACACAGAAGAAAAGGCAGAGCTCCAGATTGCCTTTTCTGCTCACCCTGCATGGGTGCATCACACTCTGAGTACAAGATGTCCTGCCCCTTGATGCATTTGTGGGTCCATTGGTGGATTTCGAAGGTATTTTTCATAATTCCAAGAGAGTTCCACATTTTGCATAAGATATTGTTGTGGAAGCTTCATACTGGAAGTTTTCAAGAAGAGACTGGACTGCCATCTGTCAGAAATGGTGTAGGGTCTCCTGCTTGGGTGGGGTGGTGGTGGAATAGATGACCTACAACAGTGGTGACGAACCTATGGCACGAGTGCCAGAGGCGGCACTCAGAACCCTCTCTGTGGGCACGCGCGCCGTCGCCCCAGTCCTAGGCCTTCAGCTGGGTTTTATAAAACCTTTTCGCTTTAGGCCTCTGCCGCCGTGTGCAAAAAAAAAAAAGGTTCAATCAATCAATCAATTTCAACTTCTTGTGGGGAAAAAAAAGATCTTGCAAAGTTGGAATTGATTGATTGAACTTTTTAGTCCCACCCAGTCTGCCGTTACCACCGCAGCCACGCCCACCCAATGGGCCACGCCCACCCAATGGGCCACACCCAGCCAATGGGCCACACCCACCCGGCACTCGACGATGCATAAGTGGGTTTTGGGTTGCAGTTTGGGCACTCAATCTCTAAAAGATTCGCCATCACTGACCTACAAGGTCCCTTCCAACTCTGTTATTCTAACCTAACCTAAATGCATTTAACGTTTAAATGTTAAACTTTCCTTTAAAACTGTTTCAGTACAACCTGCGAAGGCTACTAAAAGAAATAATATAATCTCCCTTTGATGGACGTCAATCCGCGGTGAGTCGAGGACCAGGTAGTTCCTCTGTGTGGTCTTCTAAATTGACTTCACCCCTTTCTAAAGTAGTGACTTGCGGTGTCTAGTAGTCCCAGGCCTGATCCTGCTTAACTCTTTTTGAGGTCAGCCAAGGTCAGCCCGGAAAAGTCTTGGAAAATTAAAATTAAATTAGTGTGAAATAGACAGCTACCACAGAGCAATTTTGCAGTGACAAGGAGCTCGTTTGCTCATCCATCTCTGTCTGTTTCATAATCGCACTCAAGGACAGTAGAACAAGATGAAACTGTGCTGCTAAAACCATTGATTTTGGGAAACTACTATCTTCTGTTTCAAAAAGAAAGCCAGATCTTCAGCTTTCCAGATTTGCAGATGGGTGCGTATAAATTAGGCATGGCAATCTAATAGAATAAGAGAGTTGGAAGGGACCTTAGAAGTCATCTAGTCCAACCCCCTGCTCAGGCAGGAAACCCTATACCATTTCAGACAAATGGCTGTCCAGTCTCTTCTTAAACACTTCCAGTGTGGGAGCATCCAAAACTTCTGGAGGCAAGCCATTCCACTGGAACGCCATCTATGATTAAATGAATCATGGTTTAGCACAGTGGTTGCGAACCTATGGCACGCGTGCCAGAGGCGGCACTCGGAGCCCTCTCTGTGGGCACATGCACCATTGCCCCAGCCCTGCCTCGTCCCACGGCCCCCTCCTCACTAGCAGCCCCCCGGAGCAGAGTTGCCCCCGGGCATGGCCCACATGAAGCAGCACAGCCAAGGACATGGTAGCCGGGCAGCAAGGACAAGACTCCGCCCTTGCACCCCGTCGCGCACAGATGATGCGGGGCACAGGCGGAGGGCGTGGCTGCCATGGCGCTGCTGGGCTACCTGGATGATCTGTGGTGGGCCGTGGAGGTGGTTGGTGGCCCAGTGGGCACGGCGGAGCGGGGACAGGGGTGGGGGGATGGTTTTTAGGCACTCGGTCTCTAAAAGGTTCGCCACCACTGATTTAGCGAATGAAACCCATCCCATTCCGTACGCAGAAAACACTGAACCACGTAGCCTCACCCTACACTTCTGCACATTAGACTGGCCCTCAAACTATCTGCTTCATTTCAGCTGTAAAAATGCTACAGCATTCATACCAGACCTGGTATGAATGACCCCAGGGTCACATGTGGCTCTTTGACTGTCTCTATAAAGCCCGCATGAGGTCAGTTGGAAATTAGAAATCAGATGCAAATAACATTTTCCTGTAATTCTTTAATAGTTTTTTTTTATTTTAGTCCCAGAACCCTAGGAGGTCATCTGGGACTTGGAAACAAGTCTTCTCCTCACTCTGAATCCCTATGGCTACCAAGTTGGGAGAACCAAGGCAGATGAAGTATTTTGTGACTTCAGTATGGACTCTTCTAGGGACCATCTGCTCCAAGTTGATGGTCCCTAGAAGTGACTCCACCCACTTATATGAGTGGGCGGAAAGATCATACTGAATATTTCACCCATCCCAAGATGTCACTTGAAAAAACTGGTTCCCAGGTGTGGGCCTTCTACTTGCCCATTTTGGAGGACAATGTAAACATAGATTCCCTTCTAGCACTGATGATGTTACTTAGTTGGGTCATGAAACGTCTGCAAGAAAACAACCAAGCTCACAGAGCACCACAATTCAACCCTGAACTACAAATATTGTCTTCTATGGCAGCAGCTTGGAATATGGCCAATTATACGGGGCTGTCCAGTCAAAACAGTCAAGATGGCAACTGCGACAGTATGACTGAAGCTCTGCCTGTTTTTTTTGTCATTAAAAATAGGCAGAGCTTGGATCACATAATGTTGACTGCCACCTTGATGTTTTGTTATTGGAATCTGAAGACACCCCTGGGTTGATATAATGAACATGGATGATGCAGGGCTTTGCTTTTTCTATGACCTCCAGGCCACCAAGAATCTTTGGATGGGATGCTCTACAACCGTGGTGACGAACCTATGGCACGTGTGCCACAGGCGGCACGCGGAGCCATCTCTGGTGGCACACGAACCATTGCTGGGCCGAGCTGTTCCCTCCTCCTCTCTGCGCATGCGCAGCTCTCCGCACATGCGCCGTCTGGGAATAGGCAAGAGGCTATAAAAGGTGAAACTTTCGGCAGAAGCATTTGCTGCAGACAGCGAGAAAGCGAGCACAAGTCAGAGCGGACAGCGAGCGAGTAAGTGAGAACGAGCTGACAGCTCGGTGGCCACGCTCACTCAGTGGCCATGCCCACCTGGCACCCGGCGATGCATAAGTGGGTTTTGGGTTGCAGTTTGGGTACTCGGTCTCTAAAAGGTTCGCTACCACTGCTCTACAAGTATCTATAAAAACACATTAAAAATAAATATTGATTATTGGACAGTTAAGACAAAATAAGGCAAAAAGAATACAGAAGGGGCATTTAAAATTTAATATTTGAGTCAGTACACACTGAAACACTCTTAACATAATTTATCCAAGAATATATATTTGGATAGTAGATTTAAAAATTTTGAAAAATCATTTACAAGTCACTCCCTCACTGAATTTTCGTGCTGGAAGCTGGCTGGGAAGGTCACAAAGGGTGATCCTATGATCCTGAGATATATCTACCATCGTAAATACATGCTGGTTACCAAGTGCCCAAATTTTGATCATGCGACCGTGGGGATGCTGCAACGGTCGTAAGTGTGAGGACCACTTGTAAGTCACATTTTTCAGTGCTGTCATAACTTTGAACACTCACTAAATGAATAGTTGTAAGTTGGGACTACCTGTAATTAAGAACCCAATTTTGTTTCGGAGCTGAGGAAAAAATACATTTCAGGATGCTCCACTTAGTGAGACTCGGAAAACTCAGCAAAGAAATATAGTTTGTTATCTTAGGCTGTATTGCCATCTACTGGCTGTTTCCTTTTAGTGCTTTAAATTGTCCACATTCTTCAATTGGAAAGGGTTGTTTTCAACCTTTTCACCCATTGTACGACTTTTAGGATATGGCAACATCCGAGTACCACCAGTCGCATAGCAAGGGATCAAAAACTTGATGACCCCAAAAAAAGTGATAAAGTACAGGTAGTCCTCGACTTACAACAGTTCGCTTAGTGACTGTTCGAAGTTACAATGGCACTGAAAAAGTGCCCCCCAAGCCACAGCCGAGCAAGACACCTGCCTGCCCACCCAGCGGCACTCTTCCTCCTATTTGAGGTTTTCATTGTTGTGAGCATTTCTATTGAGGATTGGCAGCGGGGGTGGGGTGGGGGGTGTTTGGTTTTTATTCCCCCCGTCTGCTGGGTGGTTGCAGCAGGTTTGGGTCACTTCACATGACCCTGGGACACTGTGACCGTCATAAATATGAATCAGTTGCCAAGCATCTGAATGTAAATCACGAGAACCTGGAGATGCTGCAACATTCCAGCTGATCGATGCTTCGAAGAAGTGCCAGGATCAGCGCTGAGCTCCAGCTGGAGCCTGGCGCTAATCTTGGCACTTCCACTGAGCCCTGACAGTCCCGAAGAAGCGCTGATCCTGGCGCTTCCGCTGAGCCCTGACAGCCCTGCAGCTCCAGCCATCTCTCGCTCAGGCTTGTGCGGTGCTGCCACAGGTTCAGCTCATTCCCCTCCCCCGCTACCACTTTTCTAGGATGGTCGCGTACCACCTGCCAGGGGCCAATGTACCACAGGTGGTACCCGTACCACTGGTTGAAAAGCCCTGGTTTAGATCAGAGATTTTGCTACTGTTTTTCACCGTACCTTAACGTTTGATGAGAACTTGTTGGGCTTCCTTGAAAGACCAAAAAATAAAGTTCACTCAAATCTAGACAATTTTCTATCATTAGAGTGGTGAAAATCATTTGTGCAGGGCAGAATTTCTCAACCCTGGTGACTTTAAGATGTCTGGACTTCAACTCCCAGAACTTCCCAGCCAGACATGTCTGGCTGAGGAATTCTGGGAGTTGAAGTCCAGATGTCTTAAGGTCACCAAAGTTGAGAAACATTGGTGTAGAGCAGGGGTCTTCAAACTTGGCCCTTTTATGACTTGTGGACTTCAACTCCCAGAATTCCTCAGTCAGCTGGCTGGCTGAGGGATTCTGGGATTTGAAGTCCGCAAGTCATAAAAAGGCCACGTTTGAAGACCCCTGGTGTAGAATCTGATCTCCTGTCAATGCAAATCTAAATCCCAGTATCCATGGTGGATAGCTCTCTAGTCTCTGCTTTGAAAGTACAGGAAAGCCCATTTTTCTCCAGTAATAGATTGTTTTGCTAATCTGTTCTTACTATTAGGATTAACATTTAACATCAGCCTTGCTCTTATTGCAGTCCACGCTTTAGCGTCTTTTGCAATCTCTCCAGCCTTCCACCCTTTAAGTCTGCGTTTGTACAGTATGTCCATATTGTAACTGAATTAATCCATTCTCTGCACTGAACAATTAAATTACAGGGAAACATGTTTTGAAACTAAATTGATAGGTGCAAAGCAATAAGAGAACATATTATGTATAGGTATAGTCCTCAATTTATGGCCACAATTGAGCCCAAAATTTCCATTGCTAAGTGAGACACTTTTAAGTGAGTTTCGCCCTATTTTACAGCCATTCTTGCCATGGATACTGGGATTTAGATTTGCATCAACAGGAGATCAGACTGTATACCAGGGGTCTTCAAACTTGGCCCTTTTATGACTTGTGGACTTAGTAAATTAGTAACACGGTTGTGAAGTGAATCTGGCTTCCCATTGACTTTGCTTGTCAGAAATTTGCAAAAGGAGATCATATGACCCCAGGACACTGCAACCGTCATAAATTTGAGCCAGTTGCCAAGTGTTCGAATTTTGATCACGTGACCATGGACATGCTGCAACAGTTGTGTGAAAAAGAGTTATGCCACTTTTTTCAGCACTGTAGCATTAATATTACTCTTGTGTGCAAAAATAGATTTCTGGGAGAGGGTTCTACTGACCCCCGATTATTCAAATAATTAATTATTCAAATAATTACGTGTACATGATCTTACCTTTGATCTCTCTTTAGCTAGAGAGAGACGAAAAAAAATACCAGTACACTTGCTCTTTCCTTAGAGAAAATCAGGGCTCTTCTCCAGATGAAGGTTGTATCCAGATGAAGGGGCCTCATTGGTTTGACCAAAGCACACTATCGTAATTACTTTTATTTTAAAAAGCAGGTATGGAGTTAACTAAGTCTTGGAAGAGGAATTCTGTAGTCACTATCTGTTTCATTGATTACATGCCATCCAGTCATTGTCAACTCTTAGCAACCACATAGATCAGGGGTCTTCAAACTTGGCAACTTTAAGACTTGTGGACTTCAACTCCCAGAATTCCTCAGCCAGCCACGGCTGGCTGAGGAATTCTGGAAGTTGAAGTCCACAAGTCTTAAAGTTGCCAAGTTTGAAGACCCCTGACATAGATTTTCTCAGTAAAGACCTGCTCCCAGCCTGGTCTTTCAGATAGCCCGATGGTACACCCATCATCTCTGTAACTGAGTCCCTCCACTTTCCCACTGGTGGTCCTCTTCTTCCCTCACCTTCCATCATTCCCAGCATCACAGCCTTCTCCAGAGAGCTGGGTCTTCGCAGAGTCCAAAATAGGATGATTTCAGTCTGTGCAACAAGTGAGGACTCTGGCTTGATTTCACCCAGTTCCAAATGCTGCTTTTGAGCACCAAACACCTTGTTTTGTGCACCACACTGATCCCAGAGTGTGAAACCAGGTTGTTTGGAAATCATTTTATTTTGAGGTGGTCTCAGCTTGTCATCAACCTTGTTCTGAAATCAACTCACACGCCTTACAGGTCCAAACTGATCCATGTCAGTTGATCCGTTTGTCAACTTGTCTGGACTGGTATAGGGTCTCCTGCTCAAGCAGGGAGTTGGGACTAGCAGACCTCCAAGATCCCTTCCAACTCTGTTATTCTGTCAGTCTCATTTTGCACTTGAAACACATGTTGTGTGCACAACATTGAAAGGGTCGTAGGTTTATCTGGAAGATAATTCCCATGTGGAACTTTTAGCCTAATCATTTTTGCTTGCTAGGATTTTCTCTTACGTGCAAAAGCTCACAATCCAGGTTCTTAAGAGCTTAAACTAGCACCATTTTGGCTATACAGGTAGTTCTCGACTTACAACTATTCCTTTAGCAACCATTTGAAATTACAATGGATGAAAAAGTGACATATGGCCGGCCCTCTTATGAATGTCATACCATCCCCCTGGTCATGTGTTCAAAATTCAGGAGCTTGGTTAACTAGTCAATATTTATGACAGTTGCAGCATCCCAGAGTCATGTGATCATCTTTTGAGACTTTCCCAATTGGCTTCTGACAAGCAAAGTCAATGGGGAAGTTAGATTTGCTTAACAACCCCGTGATTCACTTAACCACTGCAGTGACTCACTTAACACTTAAGATGGCACAAAATGTAGTAAAATCAGGTCTGACTCACTTAACAAACATCTTGCTTAACAACAGAAATTCTGGTCCCATTTCTGGTTGTAAGTGGAGAACTATAACGTTCTTTCTGGTCCTTCTCAACCTTTCCTGATTAACCATTGTCGAGGGTGAGGGAAGCAAAACAAGCAGGAAGGCCTTGTACAATGTTATCCCTTTACTATCTGGATCTTCGGTGAGTCACTCCATGGTAGCCATTTTGTGACTGCACTGATTGTTATGTTACTGGTTTACATATTTGTAATGGCTGCATTGCATCCTGGATGTTTATGTTTACTGATCTTGCAATTCCTTCTGTGCACCTTTGATTGATTGTGGCAATTAAAAAAATCAAAATAAAAAACTCTATTATTAGGTCACTGTTTCTCAACCTTATCACCTTTAAGATATGTGGATTTCAACTCCCAGAATTCCCCAGCCAGGGAATTTTCACAAAAAGTGAAAAATTGGTTCCCTGAAAAAATTTGGCCAAGTCTTTTAACCAAGCACCTTAATCATACAAAAGAAATCCATGACACTAGTCCCTCACATTTAGAGGCATTTAATTGCTGAAAATCTTAAAGGTTGACTGATTCACACAATATTTTTTTTCTACATCTTTTGAGGAAGATTTTGCCATACACTCCATGTTCTATATAAGACCAATAGTTCAAAAAATCTGTAATAGAATTGACATACATACAAGACATTTTTACATTCTCTCCCTTCGGTAATAACTCCCAACTCAGCAACCATGTTTTAAATTCATTTATATTTTAATAGTATTAAATTAGCTTAAATTACTTAATTTTTTTTTTTTAAATTCCACATTTGAAACCAATCTAAAAAGGAGCAAAAAAAAAAAAAAAAAAGACGCCACTGCAATATTAATTCCAAATGTTACTCGTTTTTCCCCGTTCAGTCAGATCTGTACAGCAAAAAAGCAATAAGAATTTGCTGATTACTCTTCCTACCATACAGCAAGCAGGGGAAAGAATCATGCTATACAAGGGTCAGAATTTTTTTCACACATTCTAGTGTTTTAAGCTGTGTAATCATACACCCCGAACTATTTTTTCTACAGAGGACATTTTGGTATGGAAAAAAAAATCATTTTGTTTGAAGTTCCCTTTTTTAATTCTCCAGTTTTTCTTTTCTTATACAAAATATTACAATGATTTTTATATATATTTACATAGGTTTTTTTTTTCAAACAGCTAGAAAACAGTGGTGTCTTACAATCAGGCTTGGCAAACCGTTTTTCTTTTCTCTGTGTATTTAACATGACTGGGAATTAAAAAACGCCGCAGCTGTAGTGGCTGAAGTCAAATTCATTGTTTAAGGTGGCCTGCAAAACGAACATATCCTGATTTCTTGCACAAACCAAGCCTTAATTAAAAGTGTAGTCACAATCAAACAAGGGGCATGTGGCCTTACCTAGAACCAAAGGGAAGGTAGCTAGCTTTTATGGTAAGAAATATGGATATGCCAATTATTTCAGTTGTGCTCCCAAGTTTCAAATATTTTATTCATTTTTTTTTTTGGGGGGGGGGTATTTTTGAATCAAATTTATCTCCTACATTTCAAGTCAGTTTAATGTCAAGGCAGCAGTCACTTTAGGAAATTGAGATACGTTCAACACATGCCTTAAACCATACACAGCCAACCTGGTGCAAACCTCTTTGCTCTATTATTACAATTATTATTTTCTTCTTTTTTTTTTTAAAATAACTTGACATTTGACCAAAGGGGAAGAGCCAAGTTTTAAAGCTGTGGTTTGTTTTGTTTAATGGCTTATGGTACAACTCCCTGCCTTTTCAACAAAATGAGGTATGCAATACAAACTGTGGTTTGTCAGATGAATTCATCACAAATCGCTGGTGGAAATAGTGACTGATTTGTGGGGGGTGGGGGTGGGAAGGGAAAAGGGCGGGAAGAAGGACTACAAAATCCTAATTTTGAAACAGTGCCAAAAACAGGAAAGAAAGTCAAAGGGACAGGGGGGAAAAGAGGAAAGAGCAGTCCAGAAGATGGATTAAGGGGTTTGCTAGTAGTTTTCCGTGCACTGAGCAAATCCTCTTTCCACCAGTGTTCGGTTGATGGACACCAACTGGAAGAGAAAACAAAGAGAAACATTAGTGAGTGAACTTAGCAATAGCAGAAGTGATCTTGCACACTCAGATACATCTTGGCCAAATGTCTATGGAGATTCTCAATCATCTAGGTCAGGGGTCTTCAAACTTGGCCCTTTTATGACTTGTGGACTTCAACTCCCAGAATTCCTTAGCAAGGCATGCTGGCTGAGGAATTCTGGGAGTTGAAGTCCACAAGTCATAAAAGGGCCACGTTTGAAGACCCCTGATCTAGGTCAATGTTTCTCAACCTAGCAATTTGAAGATGGGTAGACTTCAACTCCCAGAATTCCCCAGCCAGCATGGCTGACTAGGGAATTTTGGGAGTTGAAGTCCACATGACATCAAGTTACCAAGACTGAGAAACACTGATCTAGGTCATGGTTGTCCAAAAGATGCTTTTCCAAAAGGCAACTGGACTTTCTTGGGGCTTTTTTTTTTCCATCCAAGAAGCTTCTTCAGTTCCAACTGGTGGGGAATGGAAGGATTTATATTAAATTAATACCATTGTGAGGGTTGGTCATTAGCTCTCTGAGGCCACTTGCTGAAGAAGCTTGTTGGATGAATGGCTATCTTGTAACCCTGAGGCGCTGCAACCATCATAAATATATGCTGGTTGCCAAGCTCCCAAATTTTGATCATGTGACCATGGGGACACTATAACGGCCATAAATGCAAGAACGGAGCATAAGTCACTTTTTTTAGTGATGCTGTAACTTAAAATGGACATTAAACAAACAGTCATACATCAAGCACTACCTGTAGAAGGGTAATATATCTAATTAAAAGATCTTTTAATTTCAGATGCTGCTCTTTACCCAATGAAAATTCCTGAATTACTACCAAATTAAAGTTGTTTTGAATTATTCAAATTCAAAAGTACATTTTTATATAATTCAGGAGTATTTTTCAAGCGCATATCCAAGAATTGTGAAACAATGGGCTGGAATATGTTGCATACAGTAATTAAATGAACAGTTAAAGGTCTTGATTTGGGGAAGAGGAATAGTTTTGAAGATCCAAACATGATTCAAATGATAAAAGTGGATTTTAACAATATAGACCCATGGATATATCAAGCATGGGAAACAGCAGAAAAAATGACACTTTACAACAGAAAAACATTTTGAACTGATTATATGTCCTTACTTGCTGATAATTAATTTCTTTATGAACATAATGAAAGAACTGATCAATATTATTCCCTGGGGTGAAGGTTAAATGTATGGTTTAAAAAGTGAGATTTTATATCTTTATCTTTATCTCTGTCTGTCTGTCTGTCTGTCTCTCCCTCCCTCCCTCCCGTTCTTAATGACTGAAGTTATGACCGACCCACAAAAAGGTATTTTCAACCTATTTTTGAAATTCCAACTGCCATCTCCACAACTGGCCCACACTTACCGTCTTTTTTAGTGCGACCACGAATTTACATTTTTTTTCCTGAAAACTAGCATTTATTTCTAGTTTTCTGCAAAAACACCTCACAGTGAACAATAGGCTCACTTAAAAATGGTGGGAGTCCCTTAGTGACAGTGGATCTGCTTAACAGCCACCACAAAAACAGGTTATAAAATTGGGTCAGTCAAATGGGTGACCTACGACCATATTGGGCAGACTCCATTCCAGCCGTAAGTCGAGGACTACATACATATTGTCTTTTTCTTCTTTGCCAAACATATATGTATTTGCAGTATTTACTGAAAGCCACAGGTTATATTAAGATTGCAATCTTTCATTCAGGCATGTAAAACACCTTCCAACTAGCTTAAAAGTGGCCTGTAATTGAAATCCAAACCCGCAGATCACAATCACTGTATAATTCTATTTTTTTTTTTTTAATAAACTTCATTAGCTGGGAAGGATTCTCCCACCTCCTCCAGTACTGTGTTCTGAAATGGTGTTCCCACTGAGACTGCCCTTCTGACACTGGGCAATGTTTTAAAAGAAAATTGCAGTTGGCTTTCTGCATTGAAGCTAAGCTGATGCAGAATTCACTTTGAAGCTAGGGGAGAGCTGGTTTGAATTAAGCACAATTTCCTCTTTCAGTGGATTCAGCTATTCAGTTTGTTCTTTTTTTGTTGCAATTGAATAATTGTTTAAATCGCCTTGTCGAACGGATTTTGCCCATCTGGTGCAAACTTCCACAAAAGGCATACTGAAGAACTCAACCATGTCGGTCAATGAACCATGCCTTTGTCAGTTGTAGCCCTCATGCTATGGCACATGCTATGCCCGGGGTATGACTGGCATCTGAATCTCATTCAGGAAAATACTTAAACCCATCTTTATCTTTAACAAATCTTCGAATCCCAAGGCGATTGTGGATTATAATTATTGAAGATGTTTTCAAACTGTTTTTGAGATATTCTATTTTGTTTCTACACATAGTCCTCGACTTACGACCACAACTGAGAGCTAAATTTCTGTTGCTAATTAAGAGAGTTTTTAAGTGAGCCCTGCCCCATTTTATGAGCTTTCTTGCCACAGTTGTTAAGTGAATCACTGCAGTTGTTAAGTGAATCTGACCTCCCCATTCACTTTGCTTGTCAGAAGGTCGTAAAAGGCAATCACATGACCCTGGGACACTGCAACCGTCATAAATGTGAGTCACTTGCCAACCATCTGCATTTTGTTCATGTGACCGTGGGGATGCTAAAATGGACATAAGCAAGTCACATTTTTCAGTGCAGTTGTAACTTTGAACGGTCACTATATGAACTGTTATAAGTCGAGGACTACCTATACTGGCCAGTTTAAATGAGAGAGTATTTTGGGTATGTGTGTGCGTATAACTATCTTAAGTGGAAAGACATTCCAGGTCGTTCTCGCTTACTGTCCACTCACTTAGTGACTGTTCAAAGTTACAACAGCACTGAACAAAAAGACTTACGACTGGTCCTCGAACTTATGGCTGTTTCAGCATCCCCAGAGTCACATGATTGCCATTCAGGCACTTTGCAACCAGTTTGCTTACATGACAGCTGCCATGCCCCATGGTCATGTGTTTGGCATCTTTGTACACAGCTGGCTTTTGACAAGCAAAGACACTGCGAAGGCCAGCAGGAGGTGATAAGTCACAGTTATGGGTTGACTCATATAATGACAGTAGTGATTCACTTAACAACTGCAGAGAAAAGTGACAAAGTCCAACGCAGTCACACAATGTCTTGTTTAATGATCATGTGGCTTAGCAACAGTTTCCAGTCTGTGGATGTTATAGGAGGACTTGTGTACACATGCAGTCCATAAAATGTGAAGTTTATATTTTAAACAAAGTCTCTCTAGTTGAAATAAAAATTTCCCCCCTTTTTTTTGCCTATGCTTAATTGACATTCTCCTCCGCTAAAGAATATTGGTAATTAAAGAAAAATATTACTAAATTTATCTGTTGCAATAAAAATTCCAAGGCAGGCAGCTTTAACACGCTACCAAACCATCCCCAAATCCAGCAGACATATTTAGCAGCTTATTTCACTCCAGAATGAGAAGTTATCGAATGAGAAGTTATCAGTTCAATAAATAATCTCACTGTAAATAAAAGATTTTGCCTTTTGATGACAAGCCCATCAAGTTAATGCTAGAGAAACTCTCACCTGGAAATATTAATCTCCTTTGCAGGAGAGTCTAAAATCTGGAAATTGCCACTCAATTCCTGCCAAACAGGCCCCATTTGGAGGATGAACAGAAAGTCTTATCTTTGTACCTCCTGATAAAGTATTAATTTGTGGCTTTTCTCTGTTTTAGCTTTTGGTATGGGCAGGAATTTGAAAAAAAAACCAAAAACAAATGAAGTCTATCATTCCTGGTGTACAGAACAGATGGGTATTTGTATGCGTGTGCACGAACAAAATTTTTTTCCAGTTGGGCTGACCCAGTTGCTTTCCTTTCTTTAATGTTTTGCAAAAATATAATGGGAAAGAATTCCAAGAAAGAGCCAGGTCTACCAAAGCAGCTGAGATCCTGAAGAGTGAAACAAAGTTGGCTTACTTTTCCCATATTGTTTGGTGCTGTCTGCATGGATTAAGAAGGCTTGGCACATCCTGCGAAGGGGCTTACAGGCTCTATTGCTGTCCACCCAAAGACACGCAAACTAAAAAAGGAGACCATCTGTCCATCTAACAAACTGGATTGAGAACTGCAGAAAAAAATTGGTGGTGTCCACCTGCAGCCTGGATGACTGGAACAAGGCCAACCAAGAGCAGGCAGGATGTTCAACTAAGATCCAACATCTCTCCAAAGTACAAAGTCTACTTTTTCTA
>NW_015386135.1:516720-519024 GCF_001527695.2 Protobothrops mucrosquamatus
TCTATTGCTGTCCACCCAAAGACACGCAAACTAAAAAAGGAGACCATCTGTCCATCTAACAAACTGGATTGAGAACTGCAGAAAAAAATTGGTGGTGTCCACCTGCAGCCTGGATGACTGGAACAAGGCCAACCAAGAGCAGGCAGGATGTTCAACTAAGATCCAACATCTCTCCAAAGTACAAAGTCTACTTTTTCTATATCTACACAACATCCCCAAAGAACAGCATCCTACTAAGAAGTCTTACTAATGCACATTTTACAAAGGATCTCTCCAGCTTTCTGTTCAAACCACCCAGGTCGTCATAATGAGTGATTCAATTCTGGGATCACTGTGACACATTAAGGACCCAAAATCGATTTGATGGTCTACATACCTCATCTCCTATCATGCTCCACAGTTGTATTAGCGGCAAGCCCGTTGCACTGTCGTAATTTGTAACCTACAAATAGAGAATTAGTTAATACCTACCAGCAGTAAATGCATGGTTGTTATTGGGCACAAAGAATCAAGAACGTTCATAAGGCTGCAGCATAGAAGACTTGTTCAAGCCTATAATCCTCAACTTACAACCACGACTGAGCTCAAAATTTCTGTTGCTAAGCGAGAAATTTGTTAAGTGAGTTTTGCTCCATTTTACAACCTTTCCTTGCCACTGAATCACCGCAGCTGTTAAGTTAGTAACACAGTTGTTAAGTGAATCTGGCTTCCCCATTGACCATGTGAGAAGGTGGCAAAAGGTGATCTCATGACCCTGGGACACTGCAACCGTCATAAATATGAGACAGTTGACACACATCTGAATTTTGTTCACGTGACCAGGGGGATGCTGCAACAATCGTAAGTGTCAAAAATGGTCGTAAGTCACCTTTTTCAGTGCCGTTGTAACTTCAAACAGTCACTAAACAAACTATTGTAAGTCAAGGACTACCTGTACACAACAATCCGGTCAACTAAAGTTCAACACTAAATAGGCACCAGATAAGGATCAATGGAATTTAGGAGGGGTTGGACTTGAGAGTTTTTGTGGGATCACAACTAAACTGATGATGCATTTAGTCCATCTCTCCAGCTCTGCCTGCTCTTCTCCTACCTACAGTTATCCCTTTGAGCTACTATGTTATGTTGCACTATGTTGCAATGGATTGAAAATCTTCCTAGAGCAGGGGTGGGGCTGGCTGGCTCAGGAATTCTGGGAGTTGAAGTCCACAAGTCATAAAAGAGCCAAGGTTCCCCCACCCCTATCCTAGAGGTTACTAAAATCTTTTCATAAAGCTCTGGACAAGAATTTGCCTGGCTCACAATTTATTTATTCATCATATTTAAGAAATGGCATCTCTCTCACAGAGAGACTCTGGGTGGTGTACAATAAAATATTAAAAGCATAAAAAAGAGTATATAAAATTTTAAAAAGGCAGAGTGTGTAAAAAAATGAATTAAAGGGCAGGAGGAGGGCTTGCAGGGTGCTAACGAGCCCCAGGGCTGTGTGGCTCCTTTGTGTGCCCTAAGCAAGACCACTTGTTTTGATGTCTTTACAGAAGGACAAGAAGCAACAGATGGAAACTAATCAAGGAGAGAAGCAACCTAGAACTAAGGAGAAATTTCCTCACAGTTAGAAGAACAATTAATCAGTGGAACAACCTGCCTCCAGAAGCTGTAAATCACACATGTCAAACACAAGGCCCGGGGGCTGGATGCGGCTCGCGAAGTAATAATAATAATAATAATAAAGTTGGAAGGGACCTTGGAGGTCATCGAGTCCAACCCCCTGCCCAGGCAGGAACCCTACACCATTTGAGACAAACGGCTGTCCAGTTTCTTCTTAAAAACTTCCAGTGTTGGAGCATTCACCACTTCTGGAGGCAGGTTGTTCCATTGGTTAATTGTTCTCACTGTCAGGAAGTTTCTCCTTAGTTCTAAGTTGCTTCTCTCCTTGATCAGTTTCCATCCGTTGCTTCTTGTCCTGCCTTCAGGTGCTTTGGAGAATAGCTTGACTCCCTCTTCTTTGTGGCAGCCCCTGAGATATTGGAACACTGCTATCATGTCCCCCCTCGTCCTTCTCTTCGTTAAACTAGACATACCCAATTCCAGCAATCGTTCCTTATATGTTTTAGCCTCCAGTCCCCTAATCATCTTTGTTGCTCTTCTCTGTACTCTTTCTAGAGTCTCAGCATCTTTTTTACATCATGGTGACCAAAACTGGATGCAGTATTCCAAGTGTGGCCTTACTAAGGCATTGTAAAGTGGTATTAATACTTCACGTGATCTTGATTCTATCCCTCTGTTAATGCAGCCTAGCACTGT